>NW_026529422.1:0-246258 GCF_028500815.1 Rissa tridactyla
CGTAGTGGCATAGGGTGGTTTTGAGGCTGAAGGCAGCCGGAAAGCCCGCAGCCCCCACGTCTGTGGGGCCAAGCAAGCGGTTCCCAGAGAGCTTTAGAACAAGGCATAGTTTTCCCTGCTGGCTCTTTGGGCATGGGACCCATCTCCAGCCATAGGCCATTTTTGTAGCTAGCGCGACGCCAAGTGGGAAAGGGTGGCTTTGAGGCTGAAGGCAGCAGCAAAGCCCGCAGCCCCCAGGTCTGTGGGGCTACGCAAGCGGTTCCCAAAGAGCTTTAGAACAAGGCATAGTTTTCCCTGCTGGCTCTCTGGGCGGGGGACCCATCTCCAGCCGTATGGCCATTTTTGTGCCTGATAGGGCGCCAAGTGGGAAAGGGTGGTGTCGAGGCTGAAGACAGCAGGAAAGCCTGCAGCCCCCAGGTCTGTGGGGTTACGCAAGCGGTTCCCAAAGAGCTTTAGAACAAGGCATAGTTTTCCCTGCTGGCTCTTTGGGCGGGGGACCCATCTCCAGCCGTATGGCCATTTTTGAGCCTGGCGCGGCGCCAGGTGGGAAAGGGTGGCTTTGAGGCTGAAGGCAGGAGCAAAGCCTGCAGCCCCCAGGTCTGTGGGGCTACGCAAGCGGTTCCCAAAGAGCTTTAGAACAAGGCATAGTTTTCCCTGCTGGCTCTTAGGGCGGGGGACCCATGTCCAGCCGTATGGCCATTTTTGAGCCTGGCGCGGCGCCAAGTGGGAAAGGGTGGTGTCGAGGCTGAAGGCAGCAGGAAAGCCCGCAGCCCCCACGTCTGTGGGGCCAAGCAAGCGGTTCCCAAAGAGCTTTAGAACAAGGCATAGTTTTCCCTGCTCGCTCTTTGGGCGGGGGACCCATCTCCAGCCGTATGGCCATTTTTGTGCCTGGCGAAGCCCCAAGAGGGAAAGGCTGGCTTTGAATCTGAAGGCAGCAGGAAAGCCCGCAGCCCCCAGGTCTGTGGGGCTACGCAAGCGGTTCCCAAAGAGCTTTAGAACAAGGCATAGTTTTCCCTGCTGGCTCTCTGGGCGGGGGACCCATCTCCAGCCGTATGGCCATTTTTGAGCCTGGAGCAGTGCCAAGTGGGAAAGGGTGGTTTTGAGGGTGAAGGCAGCAGGAAAGCCCGCAGCCTCCAGGTCTGTGGGGCTACGCAAGCGGTTCCCAAAGAGCTTTAGAACAAGGCATAGTTTTCCCTGCTGGCTCTTTGGGCGGGGGACCCATCTCCAGCCGTATGGCCATTTTTGTGCCTGGCGCGGCGCCAAGTGGGAAAGGGTGGGTTGTCGAGGCTGAAGGCAGCAGGAAAGCCCGCAGCCCCCACGTCTGTGGGGCCAAGCAAGCGGTTCCCAAAGAGCTTTAGAACAAGGCATAGTTTTCCCTGCTGGCTCTTTGGGCCTGGGACCCATCTCCAGCCATAGGCCATTTTTGTGCTTGATAGGGCGCCAAGTGGGAAAGGGTTGCTTTGAGGCTGAAGACAGCAGGAAAGCCCGCAGCCCCCAGGTCTGTGGGGCTATGCAAGCGGTTCCCAAAGAGCTTTAGAACAAGGCATAGGTTTTCCCTGCTGGCCTCTCTGGGCGGGGGACCCATCTCCAGCCGTATGGCCATTTTTGAGCCTGGCGCGGCGCCAGGTGGGAAAGGGTGGCTTTGAGGCTGAAGGCAGGAGCAAAGCCCGCAACCCCCAGGTCTGTGGTGCTACGCAAGCGGTTCCAAAGAGCTTTAGAACAAGGCATAGTTTTCCCAGCTGGCTCTTAGGGCATGGGACCCATCTCCAGCCATAGGCCATTTTTGTGCCTGGCGCGGCGCCAAGTGGGAAAGGGTGCTGTCGAGGCTGAAGGCAGCAGGAAAGCCCGCAGCCCCAAGGTCTGTGGGGCTACGCAAGCGGTTCCCAAAGAGCTTTAGAACAAGGCATAGTTTTCCCTGCTGGCTCTTTGGGCGGGGGACCCATCTCCAGTCGTATGGCTATTTTTTATGCCTAGCGCGTTGCGTAGTGGGAAAGGGTGGTTTTGAGGCTGAAGGCAGCAGGAAAGCCTGCAGCCCCCAGGTCTGTGGGGGCTACGCAAGCGGTTCCCAAAGAGCTTTAGAACAAGGCATAGTTTTCCCTGCTGGCTCTTTGGGCGGGGGACCCATCTCCAGCCGTATATCCATTTTTGTGCCTGATGCGGCGCAAAGTGGGAAAGGGTGGCTTTGAGGCTGAAGGCAGCAGGAAAGCCCGCAGCCCCCAGGTTCTGTGCGGCTACGCAAGCGGTTCCCAAAGAGCTTTAGAACAAGGCCTAGTTTTCCCTGCTGGCTCTTTGGGCATGGGACCCATCTCCAGCCATAGGCCATTTTTGTGCCTGGCGCGGCGCCAAGAGGGAAAGGGTGGTGTCGAGGCTAAAGGCAGCAGGAAAGCCCGCAGCCCCCTGGTCTGTGGGGCTACGCAAGCGGTTCCCAAAGAGCTTTAGAACAAGGCATAGTTTTCCCTGCTGGCTCTTTGGGCGGGGGACCCATCTCCAGCCATATGGCCATTTTTGTGCATGGCGCAGCGCCAAGTGGGAAATGGTGGTATCGAGGCTGAAGGCAGCAGGAAAGCCCGCAGCCCCCAGGTCTGTGGGGCTACGCAAGCGGTTCCCAAAGAGCTTTAGAACAAGGCATAGTTTTCCCTGCTGGCTCTTTGGGCATGGGACCCATCTCCACCCATAGGCCATTTTTGTGCCTGATAGGGCGCCAAGTGGGAAAGGGTGGCTTTGAGGCTGAAGACAGCAGGAAAGCCTGCAGCCCCCAGGTCTGTGGGGCTACGCAAGCGGTTCCCAAAGAGCTTTAGAACAAGGCATAGTTTTCCCTGCTGGCTCTTTGGGTGGGGGACCCATCTCCAGCCGTATGGCTATTTTTGTGCCTGACGCGGTGCGTAGTGGCATAGGGTGGTTTTGAGGCTGAAGGCAGCAGCAAAGCCTGCAGCCCTAAGGTCTGTGGGGCTACGCAAGCCGTTCCCAAAGAGCTTTAGAACAAGGCATAGTTTTCCCTGCTGGCTCTTTGGGCGGGGGACCCATCTCCAGCCGTATGGCCATTTTTGTGCCTGGCGCGGTGCGTAGTGGGAAAGGGTGGTTTTGACGCTGAAGGCAGCAGGAAAGCCCGCAGCCCCCAGGTCTGTGGGGCTACGCAAGCGGTTCCCAAAGAGCTTTAGAACAAGGCATAGTTTTCCCTGCTGGCTCTTTGGGCGGGGGACCCATCTCCAGCCGTATGGCCATTTTTGTGCCTGGCGCGGCGCCAAGTGGGTAAGGGTGGTGTCGAGGCTGAAGGCAGCAGCAAAGCCTGCAGCCCCCAGGTCTGTGGGGGCCAAGCAAGCGGTTCCCAAAGAGCTTTAGAACAAGGCATAGTTTTTCCCTGCTGGCTCTTTGGGCATGGGACCCATCTCCAGCCGTATGGCCATTTTTGTCCCTGGCCCGGCGCCAAGTGGGAAAGGGTGCCTTTGAGGCTGAAGGCAGCAGGAAAGCCCGCAGCCCCACGTCTGTGGGGCCAAGCAAGCGGTTCCCAAAGAGCTTTAGAACAAGGCATAGTTTTCCCTGCTCGCTCTTTGGGCGGGGGACCCATCTCCAGCCGTATGGCCATTTTTGAGCCTGGCGCGGCGCCAGGTGCGAAAGGGTGGCTTTGAGGCTGAAGGCAGCAGGAAAGCCGCAGCCCCAGGTCTGTGGGGCTACGCAAGCGGTTCCAAAGAGCTTTAGAACAAGGCATAGTTTTCCCTGCTGGCTCTTTTGACAGGGGACCCATCTCCAGCCGTATGGCCATTTTTGTGCCTGGCCCGGCGCCAAGTGGGAAAGGGTGGCTTTGAGACTGAAGGCAGCAGGAAAGCCCGCAGCCCCCCAGGTCTGTGGGGCTACGCAAGCGGTTCCCAAAGAGCTTTAGAACAAGGCATAGTTTTCCCTGCTGGCTCTTTGCGCGGGGGACCCATCTGCAGCGTATGGCCATTTTTGAGCCTGGAGCAGTGCCAAGTGGGAAAGGGTGGTGTCGAGGCTGAAAGGCAGCAGGAAAGCCCGCAGCCCCCCAGGTCTGTGGGGCTACGCAAGCGGTTCCCAAAGAGCTTTAGAACAAGGCATAGTTTTCCCTGCTGGCTCTTTGGGCATGGGACCCATCTCCACCCATAGGCCATTTTTGTGCCTGATAGGGCGCCAAGTGAGAAAGGGTGGCTTTGAGGCTAAAGACAGCAGGAAAGCCCTGCAGCCCCCAGGTCTGTGGGGCTACGCAAGCGGTTCCCAAAGAGCTTTAGAACAAGGCATAGTTTTCCCTGCTGGCTCTTTGGGTGGGGGACCCATCTCCAGCCGTATGGCCATATTTGTGCCTGGCGCGGTGCGTAGTGGCATAGGGTGGCTTTGAGGCTGAAGGCAGCAGCAAAGCCCGGAGCCCCCAGGTCTGTGGGGCTACGCAAGCGGTTCCCAGAGGACCTTTAGAACAAGGCATAGTTTTCCCCCTGCTGGCTCTTTGTTTCGGGGGACCCATCTCCAGCCATATGGCCATTTTTGTGCCTGGCCCGGCGCCAAGAGGGAAAGGGGTGGTGTCGAGGCTAAAGGCAGCAGGAAAGCCGCAGCCCCCAGGTCTGTGGGGCTACGCAAGCGGTTCCCCAAAGAGCTTTAGAACAAGGCATAGTTTTCCCTGCTGGCTCTTTGGGCATGGGACCCCATCTCCAGCCATATGGCCATTTTTGTGCCTGGCCCGGCGCCAAGAGGGAAAGGGTGGTGTCGAGGCTAAAGGCAGCAGGAAAGCCCGCAGCCCCAGGTCTGTGCGGCTACGCAAGCTGGTTCCCAAAGAGCTTTAGAACAAGGCATAGTTTTCCCTGCTGGCTCTTTGGGCGGGGGACTCATCTCCAGCCGTATGGCCATTTTTGTGCATGGCGCAGCGCCAAGTGGGAAATGGGTGGTATCGAGGCTGAAGGCAGCAGGAAAGCCCGCAGCCCCCACGTCTGTGGGGCTACGCAAGCGGTTCCCAAAGAGCTTTAGAACAATGGCATAGTTTTCCCTGCTGGCTCTTTGGGCATGGGACCATCTCCACCCATAGGCCATTTTTGTGCCTGATAGGGCGCCAAGTGGGAAAGGGTGGCTTTGAGGGCTGAAGGACAGCAGGAAAGCCTGCAGCCCCCAGGTCTGTGGGGCTACGCAAGCGGTTCCCAAAGAGCTTTAGAACAAGGCATAGTTTTCCCTGCTGGCTCTTTGGGTGGGGGACCCATCTCCAGCCGTATGGCTATTTTTGTGCCTGACGCGGTGCGTAGTGGCATAGGGTGGTTTTGAGGCTGAAGGCAGCAGGAAAGCCCGCAGCCCCCAGGTCTGTGGGGCTACGCAAGCAGTTCCCAAAGAGCTTTAGAACAAGGCATAGTTTTCCCTGCTGGCTCTTTGGGGCGGGGGACCCATCTCCAGCCGTATTGGCCATTTTTGTGCCTGGCGCGGTGCGTAGTGGGAAAGGGTGGTTTTGACGCTGAAGACAGCAGGAAAGCCCGCAGCCCCCAGGTCTGTGGGGCTACGCAAGCGGTTCCCAAAGAGCTTTAGAACAAGGCATAGTTTTCCCTGCTGGCTCTTTGGGCGGGGGACCCATCTCCAGCCGTATGGCCATTATTGTGCCTGGCGCGGCGCGAAGTGGGTAAGGGTGGTGTCGAGGTTGAAGGCAGCAGCAAAGCCTGCAGCCCCCAGGTCTGTGGGGCCAAGCAAGCGGTTCCCAAAGAGCTTTAGAACAAGGCATAGTTTTCCCTGCTGGCTCTTTGGGCATGGGACCCATCTCCAGCCGTATGGCCATTTTTGTCCCTGGCCCGGCGCCAAGTGGGAAAGGGTGGTGTCGAGGCTGAAGGCAGCAGGAAAGCCCGCAGCCCCCAGGTCTGTGGGGCTACGCAAGCGGTTCCCAAAGAGCTTTAGAACAAGGCATAGTTTTCCCTGCTGGCTCTTTGGGCGGGGGACCCATCTCCAGCCGTATGGCCATTTTTGTGCCTGATAGGGCGCCAAGTGGGAAAGGGTGGTGTCGAGGCTGAAGGCAGCAGGAAAGCCCGCAGCCCCCACGTCTGTGGGGCCAAGCAAGCGGTTCCCAAAGAGCTTTAGAACAAGGCATAGTTTTCCCTGCTGGCTCTTTGGGCATGGGACCCATCTCCACCCATAGGCCATTTTTGTGCCTGATAGGGCGCCAAGTGGGAAAGGGTGGCTTTGAGGCTGAAGACAGCAGGAAAGCCTGCAGCTCCCAGGTCTGTGGGGCTATGCAAGCGGTTCCCAAAGAGCTTTAGAACAAGGCATATTTTTCCCTGCTGGCTCTTTGGGCGGGGGGACCCATCTCCAGCCGTATGGCCATTTTTGTGCCTGGCGCGGCGCCAAGTGGGAAAGGGTGGTGTCGAGGCTGAAGGCAGCAGGAAAGCCCGCAGCCCCCAGGTCTGTGGGGCTACGCAAGCGGTTCCCAAAGAGCTTTAGAACAAGGCATAGTTTTCCCTGCTGGCTCTTTGGGTGGGGGACCCATCTCCAGACGTATGGCCATTTTTGTGCCTGGCGCGGTGCGTAGTGGCATAGGGTGGTTTTGAGGCTGAAGGCAGCAGGAAAGCCCGCAGCCCCCACGTCTGTCGGGCCAAGCAAGCGGTTCCCAGAGAGCTTTAGAACAAGGCATAGTTTTCCCTGCTGGCTCTTTGGGCGGGGGACCCATCTCCAGCCATATGGCCATTTTTGTGCCTGGCGCGGTGCGTAGTGGGAAAGGGTGGTTTTGAGGCTGAAGGCAGCAGGAAAGCCCGCAGCCCCCACGTCTCTGGGGCCAAGCAAGCGGTTCCCAAAGAGCTTTAGAACAAGGCATAGTTTTCCCTGCTGGCTCTTTGGGCATGGGACCCATCTCCAGCCATAGGCCATTTTTGTGCCTGGCGCGGCGCCAAGTGGGAAAGGGTGGCTTTGAGGCTGAAGGCAGCAGCAAAGCCCGCAGCCCCCAGGTCTGTGGGGCTACGCAAGCGGTTCCCAAAGAGCTTTAGAACAAGGCATAGTTTTCCCTGCTGGCTCTTTGGGCGGGGGACCCATCTCCAGCCGTATGGCCATTTTTGTGCCTGATAGGGCGCCAAGTGGGAAAGGGTGGTGTCGAGGCTGAAGACAGCAGGAAAGCCTGCAGCCCCCAGGTCTGTGGGGTTACGCAAGCGGTTCCCAAAGAGCTTTAGAACAAGGCATAGTTTTCCCTGCTGGCTCTTTGGGCGGGGGACCCATCTCCAGCCGTACGGCCATTTTTGTGCCTGGCGCGGCGCCAAGAGGGAAAGGGTGGCTTTGAGGCTGAAGGCAGGAGCAAAGCCTGCAGCCCCCAGGTCTGTGGGGCTACGCAAGCGGTTCCCAAAGAGCTTTAGAACAAGGCATAGTTTTCCCTGCTGGCTCTTAGGGCGGGGGACCCATCTCCAGCCGTATGGCCATTTTTGAGCCTGGCGCAGCGCCAAGTGGGAAAGGGTGGTGTCGAGCCTGAAGGCAGCAGGAAAGCCCGCAGCCCCCAGGTCTGTGGGGCTACGCAAGCGGTTCCCAAAGAGCTTTAGAACAAGGCATAGTTTTCCCTGCTCGCTCTTTGGGCGGGGGGACCCATCTCCAGCCGTATGGCCATTTTTGTGCCTGGCGAAGCCCCAAGAGGGAAAGGGTGGCTTTGAATCTGAAGGCAGCAGGAAAGCCCGCAGCCCCCAGGTCTGTGGGGCTACGCAAGCGGTTCCCAAAGAGCTTTAGAACAAGGCATAGTTTTCCCTGCTGGCTCTTTTGGCAGGGGACCCATCTCCAGCCGTATGGCCATTTTTGTGCCTGGCGCGGTGCGTAGTGGGAAAGGGTGGTGTTGAGGATGAAGGCAGCAGCAAAGACTGCAGCCCCCAGGTCTGTGGGGCCAAGCAAGCGGTTCCCAAAGAGCTTTAGAACAAGGCATAGTTTTCCCTGCTGGCTCTTTGGGCGGGGGACCCATCTCCAGTCGTATGGCCATTTTTGTGCCTGGCCCGGCGCCAAGTGGGAAAGGGTGGCTTTGAGGCTGAAGGCAGCAGCAAAGCCCGCAGCCCCCAGGTCTGTGGGGCTACGCAAGCGGTTCCCAAAGAGCTTTAGAACAAGGCATAATTTTCCCTGCTGGCTCTCTGGGCGGGGGACCCATCTGCAGCCGTATGGCCATTTTTGAGCCTGGAGCAGTGCCAAGTGGGAAAGGGTGGTGTCGAGGCTGAAGGCAGCAGGAAAGCCCGCAGCCCCCAGGTCTGTGGGGATACGCAAGCGGTTCCCAAAGAGCTTTAGAACAAGGCATAGTTTTCCCTGCTGGCTCTTTGGGCGGGGGACCCATCTCCAGCCGTATGGCCATTTTTGTGCCTGGCGCGGCGCCAAGTGGGAAAGGGTGGTGTCGAGGCTGAAGGCAGCAGGAAAGCCCGCAGCCCCCACGTATGTGGGGCCAAGCAAGCGGTTCCCAAAGAGCTTTAGAACAAGGCATAGTTTTCCCTGCTGGCTCTTTGGGCATGGGACCCATCTCCAGCCATAGGCCATTTTTGTGCTTGATAGGGCGCCAAGTGGGAAAGGGTGGCTTTGAGGCTGAAGGCAGCAGGAAAGCCTGCAGCCCCCAGGTCTGTGGGGCCAAGCAAGCGGTTCCCAAAGAGCTTTAGAACAAGGCGTAGTTTTCCCTGCTGGCTCTTTGGGCATGGGACCCATCTCCAGCCGTATGGCCATTTTTGTGCCTGGCCCGGTGCCAAGTGGAAAGGGTGGCTTTGAGGCTGAAGGCAGCAGGAAAGCCCGCAGCCCCCAGGTCTGTGGGGCTACGCAAGCGGTTCCCAAAGAGCTTTAGAACAAGGCATAGTTTTCCCTGCTGGCTCTTTGGGCGGGGGACCCATCTCCAGCCGTATGGCCATTTTTGAACCTGGAGCAGTGCCAAGTGGGAAAGGGTGGTGTCGAGGCTGAAGGCAGCAGGAAAGCCCGCAGCCCCCAGGTCTGTGCGGCTACGCAAGCGGTTCCCAAAGAGCTTTAGAACAAGGCATAATTTTCCCTGCTGGCTTTTTGGGCGGGGGACCCATCTCCAGCCGTACGGCCATTTTTGTGCCTGGCGCGGCGCCAAGAGGGAAAGGGTGGTGTCGAGGCTAAAGGCAGCAGGAAAGCCCGCAGCCCCCAGGTCTGTGGAGCTACGCAAGCAGTTCCCAAAGAGCTTTAGAACAAGGCATAGTTTTCCCTGCTGGCTCTTTGGGTGGGGGACCCATCTCCAGCCGTATGGCTATTTTTGTGCCTGACGCGGTGCGTAGTGGCATAGGGTGGTTTTGAGGCTGAAGGCAGCAGGAAAGCCCGCAGCCCCCAGGTCTGTGGGGCCAAGCAAGCGGTTCCCAAAGAGCTTTAGAACAAGGCATAGTTTTCCCTGCTGGCTCTTTGGGCGGGGGGACCCATCTCCAGCCATAGGCCATTTTTGTGCCTGGCGCGGTGCGTAGTGGGAAAGGGTGGTTTTGACGCTGAAGGCAGCAGGAAAGCCCGCAGCCCCCAGGTCTGTGGGGCTACGCAAGCGGTTCACCAAAGAGCTTTAGAACAAGGCATAGTTTTCCCTGCTGGCTCTTTGGGCAGGGGACCCATCTCCAGCCGTATGGCCATTTTTGTCCCTGGCCCGGCGCCAAGTGGGAAAGGGTGGTGTTGAGGCTGAAGGCAGCAGCAAAGACTGCAGCCCCCAGGTCTGTGGGGCCAAGCAAGCGGTTCCCAAAGAGCTTTAGAACAAGGCATAGTTTTCCCTGCTGGCTCTTTGGGTGGGGGACCCATCTCCAGCCGTATGTCCATTTTTGTGCCTGGCGCGGCGCCAAGTGGGTAAGGGTGGTGTCGAGGCTGAAGGCAGCAGGAAAGCCCGCAGCCCCCAGGTCTGTGGGGCCAAGCAAGCGGTTCCCAAAGAGCTTTAGAACAAGGCATAGTTTTCCCTGCTGGCTCTTTGGGCATGGGACCCATCTCCAGCCGTATGGGAATTTTTGTCCCTGGCCCGGCGCCAAGTGGGAAAGGGTGGCTTTGAGGCTGAAGGCAGCAGGAAAGCCCGCAGCCCCCAGGTCTGTGGGGCTACGCAAGCGGTTCCCAAAGAGCTTTAGAACAAGGCCTAGTTTTCCCTGCTGGCTCTTTGGGCGGGGGACCCATCTCCAGCCGTATGGCCATTTTTGTGCCTGATAGGGCGCCAAGTGCGAAAAGGTGGTGTCGAGGCTGAAGACAGCAGGAAAGCCCGCAGCCCCCACGTCTGTGGGGCCAAGCAAGCGGTTCCCAAAGAGCTTTAGAACAAGGCATAGTTTTCCCTGCTGGCTCTTTGGGCATGGGACCCATCTCCACCCATAGGCCATTTTTGTGCCTGATAGGGCGCCAAGTGGGAAAGGGTGGCTTTGAGGCTGAAGACAGCAGGAAAGCCTGCAGCTCCCAGGTCTGTGGGGCTATGCAAGCGGTTCCCAAAGAGCTTTAGAACAAGGCATAGTTTTCCCTGCTGGCTCTTTGGGCGGGGGACCCATCTCCAGCCGTATGGCCATTTTTGTGCCTGGCGCGGCGCCAAGTGGGAAAGGGTGGTGTCGAGGCTGAAGGCAGCAGGAAAGCCCGCAGCCCCCAGGTCTGTGGGGCTACGCAAGCGGTTCCCAAAGAGCTTTAGAACAAGGCATAGTTTTCCCTGCTGGCTCTTTGGGTGGGGGACCCATCTCCAGACGTATGGCTATTTTTGTGCCTGGCGCGGTGCGTAGTGGCATAGGGTGGTTTTGAGGCTGAAGGCAGCAGGAAAGCCCGCAGCCCCCACGTCTGTGGGGCCAAGCAAGCGGTTCCCAGAGAGCTTTAGAACAAGGCATAGTTTTCCCTGCTGGCTCTTTGGGCGGGGGACCCATCTCCAGCCATATGGCCATTTTTGAGCCTGGAGCAGTGCCAAGTGGGAAAGGGTGGTGTCGAGGCTGAAGGCAGCAGGAAAGCCCGCAGCCCCCACGTCTGTGGGGCCAAGCAAGCGGTTCCCAAAGAGCTTTAGAACAAGGCATAGTTTTCCCTGCTGGCTCTTTGGGCATGGGACCCATCTCCAGCCATAGGCCATTTTTGTGCCTGGCGCGGCGCCAAGTGGGAAAGGGTGGCTTTGAGGCTGAAGGCAGCAGGAAAGCCCGCAGCCCCCAGGTCTGTGGGGCTACGCAAGCGGTTCCCAAAGAGCTTTAGAACAAGGCATAGTTTTCCCTGCTGGCTCTTTGGGCGGGGGACCCATCTCCAGCCGTATGGCCATTTTTGAGCCTGGCGCAGCGCCAAGTGGGAAAGGGTGGTGTCGAGCCTGAAGGCAGCAGGAAAGCCCGCAGCCCCCAGGTCTGTGGGGCTACGCAAGCGGTTCCCAAAGAGCTTTAGAACAAGGCATAGTTTTCCCTGCTCGCTCTTTGGGCGGGGGACCCATCTCCAGCCGTATGGCCATTTTTGTGCCTGGCGAAGCCCCAAGAGGGAAAGGGTGGCTTTGAATCTGAAGGCAGCAGGAAAGCCCGCAGCCCCCAGGTCTGTGGGGCTACGCAAGCGGTTCCCAAAGAGCTTTAGAACAAGGCATAGTTTTCCCTGCTGGCTCTTTTGGCAGGGGACCCATCTCCAGCCGTATGGCCATTTTTGTGCCTGGCGCGGTGCGTAGTGGGAAAGGGTGGTGTTGAGGCTGAAGGCAGCAGCAAAGACGGCAGCCCCCAGGTCTGTGGGGCCAAGCAAGCGGTTCCCAAAGAGCTTTAGAACAAGGCATAGTTTTCCCTGCTGGCTCTTTGGGCATGGGACCCATCTCCAGCCGTATGGCCATTTTTGTGCCTGGCCCGGCGCCAAGTGGGAAAGGGTGGCTTTGAGGCTGAAGGCAGCAGCAAAGCCCGCAGCCCCCAGGTCTGTGGGGCTACGCAAGCGGTTCCCAAAGAGCTTTAGAACAAGGCATAGTTTTCCCTGCTGGCTCTCTGGGCGGGGGACCCATCTGCAGCCGTATGGCCATTTTTGAGCCTGGAGCAGTGCCAAGTGGGAAAGGGTGGTTTTGAGGGTGAAGGCAGCAGGAAAGCCCGCAGCCCCCAGGTCTGTGCGGCTACGCAAGCGGTTCCCAAAGAGCTTTAGAACAAGGCACAGTTTTCCCTGCTGGCTCTTTGGGCGGGGGACCCATCTCCAGCCGTATGACCATTTTTGTGCCTGGCGCGGCGCCAAGTGGGAAAGGGTGGTGTCGAGGCTGAAGGCAGCAGGAAAGCCCGCAGCCCCCACGTCTGTGGGGCCAAGCAAGCGGTTCCCAAAGAGCTTTAGAACAAGGCATAGTTTTCCCTGCTGGCTCTTTGGGCCTGGGACCCATCTCCAGCCATAGGCCATTTTTGTGCTTGATAGGGCGCCAAGTGGGAAAGGGTGGCTTTGAGGCTGAAGGCAGCAGGAAAGCCTGCAGCCCCCAGGTCTGTGCGGCTACGCAAGCAGTTCCCAAAGAGCTTTAGAACAAGGCATAGTTTTCCCTGCTGGCTCTTTGTTCGGGGGACCCATCTCCAGCCATAGGCCATTTTTGTGCCTGGCCCGGCGCCCAGTGGGAAAGGGTGGCTTTGAGGCTTGAAGGCAGCAGGAAAGCCCGCAGCCCCCAGGTCTGTGGGGCTACGCAAGCGGTTCCCAAAGAGCTTTAGAACAAGGCATAGTTTTCCCTGCTGGCTCTCTGGGAGGGGGACCCATCTCCAGCCGTATGGCCATTTTTGAGCCTGGCGCGGCGCCAAGTGGGAAAGGGTTGTGTCGAGGCTAAAGGCAGCAGGAAAGCCCGCAGCCCCCAGGTCTGTGGGGCTACGCAAGCGGTTCCCAAAGAGCTTTAGAACAAGGCATAATTTTCCCTGCTGGCTCTTTGGGCGGGGGACCCATCTCCAGCTGTATGGCCATTTTTGTGCCTGGCGCAGCGCCAAGTGGGAAAGGGTGGTTTTGAGGCTGAAGGCAGCAGCAAAGCCTGCAGCCCCCAGGTCTGTGGGGCTACGCAAGCGGTTCCCAAAGAGCTTTAGAACAAGGCATAGTTTTCCCTGCTGGCTCTTTGGGCGGGGGACCCATCTCCAGCCGTATGGCCATTTTTGTGCCTGGCCGGGGGCCAAGTGGTAAAGGGTGGTTTTGAGGCTGAAGGCAGCAGGAAAGCCCGCAGCCCCCAGGTGTTTGGGGCTACGCAAGCGGTTCCCAAAGAGCTTTAGAACAAGGCATAGTTTTCCCTGCTGGCTCTTTGGGCATGGGACCCATCTCCAGCCATAGGCCATTTTTGTGCCTGGCGCGGCGCCAAGTGGGAAAGGGTTGCTTTGAGGCTGAAGACAGCAGGAAAGCCCGCAGCCCCCAGGTCTGTGGGGCTACGCAAGCGGTTCCCAAAGAGCTTTAGAACAAGGCATAGTTTTCGCTGCTGGCTCTCTGGGCGGGGGACCCATCTCCAGCCGTATGGCCATTTTTGAGCCTGGCGCGGCGCCAGGTGGGAAAGGGTGGCTTTGAGGCTGAAGGCAGGAGCAAAGCCTGCAGCCCCCAGGTCTGTGGGGCTACGCAAGCGGTTCCCAAAGAGCTTTAGAACAAGGCATAGTTTTCCCAGCTGGCTCTTAGGGCATGGGACCCATCTCCAGCCATAGGCCATTTTTGTGCCTGGCGCGAAGCCAAGTGGGAAAGGGTGCTGTCGAGGCTGAAGGCAGCAGGAAAGCCCGCAGCCCCAAGGTCTGTGGGGCTACGCAAGCGGTTCCCAAAGAGCTTTAGAACAAGGCATAGTTTTCCCTGCTGGCTCTTTGGGCGGGGGACCCATCTCCAGTCGTATGGCTATTTTTATGCCTGGCGTGTTGCGTAGTGGGAAAGGGTGGTTTTGAGGCTGAAGGCAGCAGGAAAGCCTGCAGCCCCCAGGTCTGTGGGGCTACGCAAGCGGTTCCCAAAGAGCTTTAGAACAAGGCATAGTTTTCCCTGCTGGCTCTTTGGGCGGGGGACCCATCTCCAGCCGTATGGCCATTTTTGTGCCTGATGCGGCGCAAAGTGGGAAAGGGTGGCTTTGAGGCTGAAGGCAGCAGGAAAGCCCGCAGCCCCCAGGTCTGTGGGGCTACGCAAGCGGTTCCCAAAGAGCTTTAGAACAAGGCATAGTTTTCCCTGCTGGCTCTTTGGGCGGGGGACCCATCTCCAGCCGTACGGCCATTTTTGTGCCTGGCGCGGAGCCAAGAGGGAAAGGGTGGTGTCGAGGCTAAAGGCAGCAGGAAAGCCCGCAGCCCCCAGGTCTGTGGGGCTACGCAAGCGGTTCCCAAAGAGCTTTAGAACAAGGCATAATTTTCCCTGCTGGCTCTTTGGGCGGGGGACCCATCTCCAGCCGTATGGCCATTTTTGTGCCTGGCCGGGGGCCAAGTGGGAAAGGGTGGTTTTGAGGCTGAAGGCAGCAGGAAAGCCCGCAGCCCCCAGGTCTGTGGGGCTACGCAAGCGGTTCCCAAAGAGCTTTAGAACAAGGCATAGTTTTCCCTGCTGGCTCTTTGGGCATGGGACCCATCTCCAGCCATAGGCCATTTTTGTGCTTGATAGGGCGCCAAGTGGGAAAGGGTGGTGTCGAGGCTGAAGGCAGCAGGAAAGCCCGCAGCCCCCAGGTCTGTGCGGCTACGCAAGCGGTTCCCAAAGAGCTTTAGAACAAGGCATAGTTTTCCCTGCTGGCTCTTTGGGCGGGGGACCCATCTCCAGCCGTACGGCCATTTTTGTGCCTGGCGCGGTGCGTAGTGGGAAAGGGTGGTTTTGACGCTGAAGGCAGCAGGAAAGCCCGCAGCCCCCAGGTCTGTGGGGCTACGCAAGCCGTTCCCAAAGAGCTTTAGAACAAGGCATAGTTTTCCCTGCTGGCTCTTTGGGCGGGGGACCCATCTCCAGCCGTATGGCCATTTTTGTGCCTGGCGCGGCGCCAAGTGGGTAAGGGTGGTGTCGAGGCTGAAGGCAGCAGCAAAGCCTGCAGCCCCCACGTCTGTGGGGCCAAGCAAGCGGTTCCCAAAGAGCTTTAGAACAAGGCATAGTTTTCCCTGCTGGCTCTTTGGGCATGGGACCCATCTCCAGCCGTATGGCCATTTTTGTCCCTGGCCCGGCGCCAAGTGGAAAGGGTGGCTTTGAGGCTGAAGGCAGCAGGAAAGCCCGCAGCCCCCAGGTCTGTGGGGCTACGCAAGCGGTTCCCAAAGAGCTTTAGAACAAGGCATAGTTTTCCCTACTGGCTCTTTTGGCAGGGGACCCATCTCCAGCCGTATGGCCATTTTTGTGCCTGGCCCGGCGCCAAGTGGGAAAGGGTGGCTTTGAGACTGAAGGCAGCAGGAAAGCCCGCAGCCCCCAGGTCTGTGGGGCTACGCAAGCGGTTCCCAAAGAGCTTTAGAACAAGGCATAGTTTTCCCTGCTGGCTCTCTGGGCGGGGGACCCATCTCCAGCCATAGGCCATTTTTGTGCCTGGCCCGGCGCCCAGTGGGAAAGGGTGGCTTTGAGGCTTGAAGGCAGCAGGAAAGCCCGCAGCCCCCAGGTCTGTGGGGCTACGCAAGCGGTTCCCAAAGAGCTTTAGAACAAGGCATAGTTTTCCCTGCTGGCTCTCTGGGAGGGGGACCCATCTCCAGCCGTATGGCCATTTTTGAGCCTGGCGCGGCGCCAAGTGGGAAAGGGTTGTGTCGAGGCTAAAGGCAGCAGGAAAGCCCGCAGCCCCCAGGTCTGTGGGGCTACGCAAGCGGTTCCCAAAGAGCTTTAGAACAAGGCATAATTTTCCCTGCTGGCTCGTTGGGCGGGGGACCCATCTCCAGCTGTATGGCCATTTTTGTGCCTGGCGCAGCGCCAAGTGGGAAAGGGTGGTTTTGAGGCTGAAGGCAGCAGCAAAGCTTGCAGCCCCCAGGTCTGTGGGGCTACGCAAGCGGTTCCCAAAGAGCTTTAGAACAAGGCATAGTTTTCCCTGCTGGCTCTTTGGGCGGGGGACCCATCTCCAGCCGTATGGCCATTTTTGTGCCTGGCCGGGGGCCAAGTGGGAAAGGGTGGTTTTGAGGCTGAAGGCAGCAGGAAAGCCCGCAGCCCCCAGGTGTGTGGGGCTACGCAAGCGGTTCCCAAAGAGCTTTAGAACAAGGCATAGTTTTCCCTGCTGGCTCTTTGGGCATGGGACCCATCTCCAGCCATAGGCCATTTTTGTGCTTGATAGGGCGCCAAGTGGGAAAGGGTTGCTTTGAGGCTGAAGACAGCAGGAAAGCCCGCAGCCCCCAGGTCTGTGGGGCTACGCAAGCGGTTCCCAAAGAGCTTTAGAACAAGGCATAGTTTTCGCTGCTGGCTCTCTGGGCGGGGGACCCATCTCCAGCCGTATGGCCATTTTTGAGCCTGGCGCGGCGCCAGGTGGGAAAGGGTGGCTTTGAGGCTGAAGGCAGGAGCAAAGCCTGCAGCCCCCAGGTCTGTGGTGCTACGCAAGCGGTTCCCAAAGAGCTTTAGAACAAGGCATAGTTTTCCCAGCTGGCTCTTAGGGCATGGGACCCATCTCCAGCCATAGGCTATTTTTGTGCCTGGCGCGAAGCCAAGTGGGAAAGGGTGCTGTCGAGGCTGAAGGCAGCAGGAAAGCCCGCAGCCCCAAGGTCTGTGGGGCTACGCAAGCGGTTCCCAAAGAGCTTTAGAACAAGGCATAGTTTTCCCTGCTGGCTCTTTGGGCGGGGGACCCATCTCCAGTCGTATGGCTATTTTTATGCCTGGCGTGTTGCGTAGTGGGAAAGGGTGGTTTTGAGGCTGAAGGCAGCAGGAAAGCCTGCAGCCCCCAGGTCTGTGGGGCTACGCAAGCGGTTCCCAAAGAGCTTTAGAACAAGGCATAGTTTTCCCTGCTGGCTCTTTGGGCGGGGGACCCATCTCCAGCCGTATGGCCATTTTTGTGCCTGATGCGGCGCAAAGTGGGAAAGGGTGGCTTTGAGGCTGAAGGCAGCAGGAAAGCCCGCAGACCCCAGGTCTGTGCGGCTACGCAAGCGGTTCCCAAAGAGCTTTAGAACAAGGCATAGTTTTCCCTGCTGGCTCTTTGGGCGGGGGACCCATCTCCAGCCGTACGGCCATTTTTGTGCCTGGCGCGGAGCCAAGAGGGAAAGGGTGGTGTCGAGGCTAAAGGCAGCAGGAAAGCCCGCAGCCCCCAGGTCTGTGGGGCTACGCAAGCGGTTCCCAAAGAGCTTTAGAACAAGGCATAATTTTCCCTGCTGGCTCTTTGGGCGGGGGACCCATCTCCAGCCGTATGGCCATTTTTGTGCCTGGCCGGGGGCCAAGTGGGAAAGGGTGGTTTTGAGGCTGAAGGCAGCAGGAAAGCCCGCAGCCCCCACGTGTGTGGGGCTACGCAAGCGGTTCCCAAAGAGCTTTAGAACAAGGCATAGTTTTCCCTGCTGGCTCTTTGGGCATGGGACCCATCTCCAGCCATAGGCCATTTTTGTGCTTGATAGGGCGCCAAGTGGGAAAGGGTGGTGTCGAGGCTGAAGGCAGCAGGAAAGCCCGCAGCCCCCAGGTCTGTGCGGCTACGCAAGCGGTTCCCAAAGAGCTTTAGAACAAGGCATAGTTTTCCCTGCTGGCTCTTTGGGCGGGGGACCCATCTCCAGCCGTACGGCCATTTTTGTGCCTGGCGCGGTGCGTAGTGGGAAAGGGTGGTTTTGACGCTGAAGGCAGCAGGAAAGCCCGCAGCCCCCAGGTCTGTGGGGCTACGCAAGCCGTTCCCAAAGAGCTTTAGAACAAGGCATAGTTTTCCCTGCTGGCTCTTTGGGCGGGGGACCCATCTCCAGCCGTATGGCCATTTTTGTGCCTGGCGCGGCGCCAAGTGGGTAAGGGTGGTGTCGAGGCTGAAGGCAGCAGCAAAGCCTGCAGCCCCCAGGTCTGTGGGGCTACGCAAGCGGTTCCCAAAGAGCTTTAGAACAAGGCATAGTTTTCCCTGCTGGCTCTTTGGGCATGGGACCCATCTCCAGCCGTATGGCCATTTTTGTCCCTGGCCCGGCGCCAAGTGGAAAGGGTGGCTTTGAGGCTGAAGGCAGCAGGAAAGCCCGCAGCCCCCAGGGTCTGTGCGGCTACGCAAGCGGTTCCCAAAGAGCTTTAGAACAAGGCATAGTTTTCCCTACTGGCTCTTTTGGCAGGGGACCCATCTCCAGCCGTATGGCCATTTTTGTGCCTGGCCCGGCGCCAAGTGGGAAAGGGTGGCTTTGAGACTGAAGGCAGCAGGAAAGCCCGCAGCCCCCAGGTCTGTGGGGCTACGCAAGCGGTTCCCAAAGAGCTTTAGAACAAGGCATAGTTTTCCCTGCTGGCTCTCTGGGCGGGGGACCCATCTCCAGCCGTATGGCCATTTTTGAGCCTGGAGCAGTGCCAAGTGGGAAAGGGTGGTGTCGAGGCTGAAGGCAGCAGGAAAGCCCGCAGCCCCCAGGTCTGTGGGGTTACGCAAGCAGTTCCCAAAGAGCTTTAGAACAAGGCATAGTTTTCCCTGCTGGCTCTTTGGGCGGGGGACCCATCTCCAGCCATAGGCCATTTTTGTGCCTGGCCCGGCGCCCAGTGGGAAAGGGTGGTTTTGAGGCTGAAGGCAGCAGCAAAGCCTGCAGCCCCCAGGTCTGTGGGGCTACGCAAGCGGTTCCCAAAGAGCTTTAGAACAAGGCATAATTTTCCCTGCTGGCTCTTTGGGCGGGGGACCCATCTCCAGCCGTATGGCCATTTTTGTGCCTGGCCGGGGGCCAAGTGGGAAAGGGTGGTTTTGAGGCTGAAGGCAGCAGGAAAGCCCGCAGCCCCCAGGTCTGTGGGGCCAAGCAAGCGGTTCCCAAAGAGCTTTAGAACAAGGCATAGTTTTCCCTGCTGGCTCTTTGGGCATGGGACCCATCTCCACCCATAGGCCATTTTTGTGCTTGATAGGGCGCCAAGTGGGAAAGGGTGGTGTCGAGGCTGAAGGCAGCAGGAAAGCCCGCAGCCCCCAGGTCTGTGCGGCTACGCAAGCGGTTCCCAAAGAGCTTTAGAACAAGGCATAATTTTCCCTGCTGGCTTTTTGGGCGGGGGACCCATCTCCAGCCGTATGGCCATTTTTGTGCCTGGCGCGGCGCCAAGAGGGAAAGGGTGGTGTCGAGGCTAAAGGCAGCAGGAAAGCCCGCAGCCCCCAGGTCTGTGGAGCTACGCAAGCAGTTCCCAAAGAGCTTTAGAACAAGGCATAGTTTTCCCTGCTGGCTCTTTGGGCGGGGGACCCATCTCCAGCCGTATGGCCATTTTTGTGCATGGCGCAGCGCCAAGTGGGAAAGGGTGGCTTTGAGGCTGAAGGCAGCAGGAAAGCCCGCAGCCCCCAGGTCTGTGGGGCTACGCAAGCGGTTCCCAAAGAGCTTTAGAACAAGGCATAGTTTTCCCTGCTGGCTCTTTGGGCATGGGACCCATCTCCACCCATAGGCCATTTTTGTGCCTGATAGGGCGCCAAGTGAGAAAGGGTGGCTTTGAGGCTAAAGACAGCAGGAAAGCCTGCAGCCCCCAGGTCTGTGGGGCTACGCAAGCAGTTCCCAAAGAGCTTTAGAACAAGGCATAGTTTTCCCTGCTGGCTCTTTGGGTGGGGGACCCATCTCCAGCCGTATGGCTATTTTTGTGCCTGACGCGGTGCGTAGTGGCATAGGGTGGTTTTGAGGCTGAAGGCAGCAGGAAAGCCCGCAGCCCCCACGTCTGTGGGGCTACGCAAGCGGTTCACCAAAGAGCTTTAGAACAAGGCATAGTTTTCCCTGCTGGCTCTTTGGGCAGGGGACCCATCTCCAGCCGTATGGCCATTTTTGTCCCTGGCCCGGCGCTAAGTGGGAAAGGGTGGTGTTGAGGCTGAAGGCAGCAGCAAAGACTGCAGCCCCCAGGTCTGTGGGGCCAAGCAAGCGGTTCCCAAAGAGCTTTAGAACAAGGCATAGTTTTCCCTGCTGGCTCTTTGGGCGGGGGACCCATCTCCAGCCGTATGGCCATTTTTGTGCCTGGCCCGGCGCCAAGTGGGAAAGGGTGGCTTTGAGGCTGAAGGCAGCAGGAAAGCCCGCAGCCCCCAGGTCTGTGGGGCTACGCAAGCGGTTCCCAAAGAGCTTTAGAACAAGGCATAGTTTTCCCTGCTGGCTCTTTGGGCATGGGACCCATCTCCAGCCGTATGGCCATTTTTGAGCCTGGAGCAGTGCCAAGTGGGAAAGGGTGGTTTTGAGGGTGAAGGCAGCAGGAAAGCCCGCAGCCCCCAGGTCTGTGGGGCTACGCAAGCGGTTCCCAAAGAGCTTTAGAACAAGGCATAGTTTTCCCTGCTGGCTCTTTGGGCGGGGGACCCATCTCCAGCCGTATGGCCATTTTTGTGCCTGGCGCGGCGCCAAGTGGGAAAGGGTGGTGTCGAGGCTGAAGGCAGCAGGAAAGCCCGCAGCCCCCAGGTCTGTGGGGCAAGCAAGCGGTTCCCAAAGAGCTTTAGAACAAGGCATAGTTTTCCCTGCTGGCTCTTTGGGCATGGGACCCATCTCCAGCCATAGGCCATTTTTGTGCTTGATAGGGCGCCAAGTGGGAAAGGGTTGCTTTGAGGCTGAAGACAGCAGGAAAGCCCGCAGCCCCCAGGTCTGTGGGGCTATGCAAGCGGTTCCCAAAGAGCTTTAGAACAAGGCATAGTTTTCCCAGCTGGCTCTTAGGGCATGGGACCCATCTCCAGCCATAGGCCATTTTTGTGCCTGGCGCGAAGCCAAGTGGGAAAGGGTTCTGTCGAGGCTGAAGGCAGCAGGAAAGCCCGCAGCCCCAAGGTCTGTGGGGCTACGCAAGCGGTTCCCAAAGAGCTTTAGAACAAGGCATAGTTTTCCCTGCTGGCTCTTTGGGTGGGGGACCCATCTCCAGCCGTATGGCTATTTTTGTGCCTGACGCGGTGCGTAGTGGCATAGGGTGGTTTTGAGGCTGAAGGCAGCAGGAAAGCCCGCAACCTCCAGGTCTGTGCGGCTACGCAAGCGGTTCCCAAAGAGCTTTAGAACAAGGCATAGTTTTCCCTGCTGGCTCTTTGGGCGGGGGACCCATCTCCAGCCGTATGGCCATTTTTGTGCCTGGCGCGGTGCGTAGTGGGAAAAGGTGGTTTTGAGGCTGAAGGCAGCAGGAAAGCCCGCAGCCCCCAGGTCTGTGGGGTTACGCAAGCGGTTCCCAAAGAGCTTTAGAACAAGGCATAGTTTTCCCTGCTGGCTCTTTGGGCATGGGACCCATCTCCAGCCGTATGGCCATTTTTGTCCCTGACCCGGCGCCAAGTGGGAAAGTGTGGCTTTGAGGCTGAAGGCAGCAGGAAAGCCCGCAGCCCCCAGGTCTGTGGGGCTACGCAAGCGGTTCCCAAAGAGCTTTAGAACAAGGCATAGTTTTCCCTGCTCGCTCTTTGGGCGGGGGACCCATCTCCAGCCATATGGCCATTTTTGTGCCTGGCGAAGCCCCAAGTGCGAAAAGGTGGCTTTGAGGCTGAAGGCAGCAGGAAAGCCCGCAGCCCCCAGGTCTGTGGGGCCAAGCAAGCGGTTCCCAAAGAGCTTTAGAACAAGGCATAGTTTTCCCTGCTGGCTCTTTGGGCGGGGGACCCATCTCCAGCCGTATGGCCATTTTTGAGCCTGGAGCAGTGCCAAGTGGGAAAGGGTGGTGTCGAGGCTGAAGGCAGCAGGAAAGCCCGCAGCCCCCAGGTCTGTGCGGCTACGCAAGCGGTTCCCAAAGAGCTTTAGAACAAGGCATAGTTTTCCCTGCTGGCTCTTTGGGCGGGGGACCCATCTCCAGCCGTATGGCCATTTTTGTGCCTGGCCCGGCGCCAAGTGGGAAAGGGTGGTTTTGAGGCTGAAGGCAGCAGGAAAGCCCGCAGCCCCCACGTGTGTGGGGCTACGCAAGCGGTTCCCAAAGAGCTTTAGATCAAGGCATAGTTTTCCCTGCTGGCTCTTTGGGCATGGGACCCATCTCCAGCCATAGGCCATTTTTGTGCTTGATAGGGCGCCAAGTGGGAAAGGGTGGTGTCGAGGCTGAAGGCAGCAGGAAAGCCCGCAGCCCCCAGGTCTGTGGGGCTACGCAAGCGGTTCCCAAAGAGCTTTAGAACAAGGCATAATTTTCCCTGCTGGCTCTTTGGGTGGGGGACCCATCTCCAGCCGTATGGCCATTTTTGTGCCTGGCGCGGTGCGTAGTGGGAAAGGGTGGTTTTGACGCTGAAGGCAGCAGCAAAGACTGCAGCCCCCAGGTCTGTGGGGCTACGCAAGCGGTTCCCAAAGAGCTTTAGAACAAGGCATAGTTTTCCCTGCTGGCTCTTTGGGCGGGGGACCCATCTCCAGCCGTATGGCCATTTTTGTGCCTGGCGCGGCGCCAAGTGGGAAAGGGTGGTGTCGAGGCTGAAGGCAGCAGCAAAGCCCGCAGCCCCCACGTGTGTGGGGCTACGCAAGCGGTTCCCAAAGAGCTTTAGAACAAGGCATAGTTTTCCCTGCTGGCTCTTTGGGCATGGGACCCATCTCCAGCCATATGGCCATTTTTGTGCCTGGCCCGGCGCCAAGTGGGAAAGGGTGGCTTTGAGGCTGAAGGCAGCAGGAAAGCCCGCAGCCCCCAGGTCTGTGGGGCTACGCAAGCGGTTCCCAAAGAGCTTTAGAACAAGGCATAGTTTTCCCTGCTGGCTCTCTGGGCGGGGGACCCATCTCCAGCCGTATGGCCATTTTTGAGCCTGGAGCAGTGCCAAGTGGGAAAGGGTGGTTTTGAGGGTGAAGGCAGCAGGAAAGCCCGCAGTCCCCAGGTCTGTGGGGCTACGCAAGCGGTTCCCAAAGAGCTTTAGAACAAGGCATAGTTTTCCCTGCTGGCTCTTTGGGCGGGGGACCCATCTCCAGCCGTATGGCCATTTTTGTGCCTGGCGCGGCGCCAAGTGGGAAAGGGTGGTGTCGAGGCTGAAGGCAGCAGGAAAGCCCGCAGCCCCCAGGTCTGTGGGGCCAAGCAAGCGGTTCCCAAAGAGCTTTAGAACAAGGCATAGTTTTCCCTGCTGGCTCTTTGGGCATGGGACCCATCTCCAGCCATAGGCCATTTTTGTGCTTGATAGGGCGCCAAGTGGGAAAGGGTGGTGTCGAGGCTGAAGGCAGCAGCAAAGCCTGCAGCCCCCAGGTCTGTGGGGCCAAGCAAGCGGTTCCCAGAGAGCTTTAGAACAAGGCATAGTTTTCCCTGCTGGCTCTTTGGGCGGGGGACCCATCTCCAGCCACAGGCCATTTTTGTGCCTGGCCCGGCGCCCAGTGGGAAAGGGTGGCGTTGAGGCTTGAATGCAGCAGGAAAGCCCGCAGCCCCCAGGTCTGTAGGGCTACGCAAGCGGTTCCCAAAGAGCTTTAAAACAAGGCATAATTTTCCCTGCTGGCTCTTTGGGCGGGGGACCCATCTCCAGCCGTATGGCCATTTTTGTGCCTGGCCGGGGGCCAAGTGGGAAAGGGTGGTTTTGAGGCTGAATGGAGCAGGAAAGCCCGCAGCCCCCACGTGTGTGGGGCTACGCAAGCGGTTCCCAAAGAGCTTTAGAACAAGGCATAGTTTTCCCTGCTGGCTCTTTGGGCATGGGACCCATCTCCACCCATAGGCCATTTTTGTGCTTGATAGGGCGCCAAGTGGGAAAGGGTGGTGTCGAGGCTGAAGGCAGCAGGAAAGCCCGCAGCCCCCAGGTCTGTGGGGCTACGCAAGCGGTTCCCAAAGAGCTTTAGAACAAGGCATAGTTTTCCCTGCTGGCTCTCTGGGCGGGGGACCCATCTCCAGCCGTATGGCCATTTTTGAGCCTGGCGCGGCGCCAGGTGGGAAAGGGTGGCTTTGAGGCTAAATGCAGGAGCAAAGCCTGCAGCCCCCAGGTTTGTGGTGCTACGCAAGCGGTTCCCAAAGAGCTTTAGAACAAGGCATAGTTTTCCCAGCTGGCTCTTTGGGTGGGGGACCCATCTCCAGCCGTATGGCCATTTTTGCGCCTGGCCCGGCGCCAAGTGGGAAAGGGTGGCTTTGAGGCTGAAGGCAGCAGGAAAGCCCGCAGCCCCCAGGTCTGTGCGGCTACGCAAGCGGTTCCCAAAGAGCTTTAGAAAAAGGCATAGTTTTCCCTGCTGGCTCTTTGGGCGGGGGACCCATCTCCAGCCGTATGGCCATTTTTGTGCCTGGCGCGGTGCGTAGTGGCATAGGATGGTTTTGAGGCTGAAGGCAGCAGGAAAGCCTGCAGCCCCCAGGTCTGTGCGGCTACACAAGCGGATCACAAAGAGCTTTAGAACAAGGCCTAGTTTTCCCTGCTGGCTCTTTGGGCGGGGGACCCATCTCCAGCCGTATGGCCATTTTTGCGCCTGGCCCGGCGCCAAGTGGGAAAGGGTGGCTTTGAGGCTGAAGGCAGCAGCAAAGCCCGCAGCCCCCAGGTCTGTGCGGCTACGCAAGCGGTTCCCAAAGAGCTTTAGAACAAGGCATAGTTTTCCCTGCTGGCTCTTTGGGCGGGGGACCCATCTCCAGCCGTACGGCCATTTTTGTGCATGGCGCAGCGCCAAGTGGGAAAGGGTGGCTTTGAGGCTGAAGGCAGCACAAACCCTGCAGCCCCAGGTCTGTGGGGCTACGCAAGCGGTTCCCAAAGAGCTTTAGAACAAGGCATAGTTTTCCCTGCTGGCTCTTTGGGCGGGGGACCCATCTCCAGCCGTATGGCCATTTTTGTGCCTGGCGCGGCGCCAAGAGGGAAAGGGTGGCTTTGAGGCTGAAGGCAGCAGGAAAGCCCGCAGCCCCCAGGTCTGTGGGGCTACGCAAGCGGTTCCCAAAGAGCTTTAGAACAAGGCATAGTTTTCCCTGCTGGCTCTTTGGGCGGGGGACCCATCTCCAGCCATAGGCCATTTTTGTGCCTGGCCCGGCGCCCAGTGGGAAAGGGTGGTTTTGAGGCTGAAGGCAGCAGCAAAGCCTGCAGCCCCCAGGTCTGTGGGGCTACGCAAGCGGTTCCCAAAGAGCTTTAGAACAAGGCATAATTTTCCCTGCTGGCTCTTTGGGCGGGGGACCCATCTCCAGCCGTATGGCCATTTTTGTGCCTGGCCGGGGGCCAAGTGGGAAAGGGTGGTTTTGAGGCTGAAGGCAGCAGGAAAGCCCGCAGCCCCCAGGTCTGTGGGGCCAAGCAAGCGGTTCCCAAAGAGCTTTAGAACAAGGCATAGTTTTCCCTGCTGGCTCTTTGGGCATGGGACCCATCTCCACCCATAGGCCATTTTTGTGCTTGATAGGGCGCCAAGTGGGAAAGGGTGGTGTCGAGGCTGAAGGCAGCAGGAAAGCCCGCAGCCCCCAGGTCTGTGCGGCTACGCAAGCGGTTCCCAAAGAGCTTTAGAACAAGGCATAATTTTCCCTGCTGGCTTTTTGGGCGGGGGACCCATCTCCAGCCGTATGGCCATTTTTGTGCCTGGCGCGGCGCCAAGAGGGAAAGGGTGGTGTCGAGGCTAAAGGCAGCAGGAAAGCCCGCAGCCCCCAGGTCTGTGGAGCTACGCAAGCAGTTCCCAAAGAGCTTTAGAACAAGGCATAGTTTTCCCTGCTGGCTCTTTGGGCGGGGGACCCATCTCCAGCCGTATGGCCATTTTTGTGCATGGCGCAGCGCCAAGTGGGAAAGGGTGGCTTTGAGGCTGAAGGCAGCAGGAAAGCCCGCAGCCCCCAGGTCTGTGGGGCTACGCAAGCGGTTCCCAAAGAGCTTTAGAACAAGGCATAGTTTTCCCTGCTGGCTCTTTGGGCATGGGACCCATCTCCACCCATAGGCCATTTTTGTGCCTGATAGGGCGCCAAGTGAGAAAGGGTGGCTTTGAGGCTAAAGACAGCAGGAAAGCCTGCAGCCCCCAGGTCTGTGGGGCTACGCAAGCAGTTCCCAAAGAGCTTTAGAACAAGGCATAGTTTTCCCTGCTGGCTCTTTGGGTGGGGGACCCATCTCCAGCCGTATGGCTATTTTTGTGCCTGACGCGGTGCGTAGTGGCATAGGGTGGTTTTGAGGCTGAAGGCAGCAGGAAAGCCCGCAGCCCCCACGTCTGTGGGGCCAAGCAAGCGGTTCCCAAAGAGCTTTAGAACAAGGCATAGTTTTCCCTGCTGGCTCTTTGGGCGGGGGACCCATCTTCAGCCGTATGGCCATTTTTGTGCCTGGCGCGGTGCGTAGTGGGAAAGGGTGGTTTTGACGCTGAAGGCAGCAGGAAAGCCCGCAGCCCCCAGGTCTGTGGGGCTACGCAAGCGGTTCACCAAAGAGCTTTAGAACAAGGCATAGTTTTCCCTGCTGGCTCTTTGGGCAGGGGACCCATCTCCAGCCGTATGGCCATTTTTGTCCCTGGCCCGGCGCTAAGTGGGAAAGGGTGGTGTTGAGGCTGAAGGCAGCAGCAAAGACTGCAGCCCCCAGGTCTGTGGGGCCAAGCAAGCGGTTCCCAAAGAGCTTTAGAACAAGGCATAGTTTTCCCTGCTGGCTCTTTGGGCGGGGGACCCATCTCCAGCCGTATGGCCATTTTTGTGCCTGGCCCGGCGCCAAGTGGGAAAGGGTGGCTTTGAGGCTGAAGGCAGCAGGAAAGCCCGCAGCCCCCAGGTCTGTGGGGCTACGCAAGCGGTTCCCAAAGAGCTTTAGAACAAGGCATAGTTTTCCCTGCTGGCTCTTTGGGCATGGGACCCATCTCCAGCCGTATGGCCATTTTTGAGCCTGGAGCAGTGCCAAGTGGGAAAGGGTGGTTTTGAGGGTGAAGGCAGCAGGAAAGCCCGCAGCCCCCAGGTCTGTGGGGCTACGCAAGCGGTTCCCAAAGAGCTTTAGAACAAGGCATAGTTTTCCCTGCTGGCTCTTTGGGCGGGGGACCCATCTCCAGCCGTATGGCCATTTTTGTGCCTGGCGCGGCGCCAAGTGGGAAAGGGTGGTGTCGAGGCTGAAGGCAGCAGGAAAGCCCGCAGCCCCCAGGTCTGTGGGGCAAGCAAGCGGTTCCCAAAGAGCTTTAGAACAAGGCATAGTTTTCCCTGCTGGCTCTTTGGGCATGGGACCCATCTCCAGCCATAGGCCATTTTTGTGCTTGATAGGGCGCCAAGTGGGAAAGGGTTGCTTTGAGGCTGAAGACAGCAGGAAAGCCCGCAGCCCCCAGGTCTGTGGGGCTATGCAAGCGGTTCCCAAAGAGCTTTAGAACAAGGCATAGTTTTCCCAGCTGGCTCTTAGGGCATGGGACCCATCTCCAGCCATAGGCCATTTTTGTGCCTGGCGCGAAGCCAAGTGGGAAAGGGTTCTGTCGAGGCTGAAGGCAGCAGGAAAGCCCGCAGCCCCAAGGTCTGTGGGGCTACGCAAGCGGTTCCCAAAGAGCTTTAGAACAAGGCATAGTTTTCCCTGCTGGCTCTTTGGGTGGGGGACCCATCTCCAGCCGTATGGCTATTTTTGTGCCTGACGCGGTGCGTAGTGGCATAGGGTGGTTTTGAGGCTGAAGGCAGCAGGAAAGCCCGCAACCTCCAGGTCTGTGCGGCTACGCAAGCGGTTCCCAAAGAGCTTTAGAACAAGGCATAGTTTTCCCTGCTGGCTCTTTGGGCGGGGGACCCATCTCCAGCCGTATGGCCATTTTTGTGCCTGGCGCGGTGCGTAGTGGGAAAAGGTGGTTTTGAGGCTGAAGGCAGCAGGAAAGCCCGCAGCCCCCAGGTCTGTGGGGTTACGCAAGCGGTTCCCAAAGAGCTTTAGAACAAGGCATAGTTTTCCCTGCTGGCTCTTTGGGCATGGGACCCATCTCCAGCCGTATGGCCATTTTTGTCCCTGACCCGGCGCCAAGTGGGAAAGTGTGGCTTTGAGGCTGAAGGCAGCAGGAAAGCCCGCAGCCCCCAGGTCTGTGGGGCTACGCAAGCGGTTCCCAAAGAGCTTTAGAACAAGGCATAGTTTTCCCTGCTCGCTCTTTGGGCGGGGGACCCATCTCCAGCCATATGGCCATTTTTGTGCCTGGCGAAGCCCCAAGTGCGAAAAGGTGGCTTTGAGGCTGAAGGCAGCAGGAAAGCCCGCAGCCCCCAGGTCTGTGGGGCCAAGCAAGCGGTTCCCAAAGAGCTTTAGAACAAGGCATAGTTTTCCCTGCTGGCTCTTTGGGCGGGGGACCCATCTCCAGCCGTATGGCCATTTTTGAGCCTGGAGCAGTGCCAAGTGGGAAAGGGTGGTGTCGAGGCTGAAGGCAGCAGGAAAGCCCGCAGCCTCCAGGTCTGTGCGGCTACGCAAGCGGTTCCCAAAGAGCTTTAGAACAAGGCATAGTTTTCCCTGCTGGCTCTTTGGGCGGGGGACCCATCTCCAGCCGTATGGCCATTTTTGTGCCTGGCCCGGCGCCAAGTGGGAAAGGGTGGTTTTGAGGCTGAAGGCAGCAGGAAAGCCCGCAGCCCCCACGTGTGTGGGGCTACGCAAGCGGTTCCCAAAGAGCTTTAGATCAAGGCATAGTTTTCCCTGCTGGCTCTTTGGGCATGGGACCCATCTCCAGCCATAGGCCATTTTTGTGCTTGATAGGGCGCCAAGTGGGAAAGGGTGGTGTCGAGGCTGAAGGCAGCAGGAAAGCCCGCAGCCCCCAGGTCTGTGGGGCTACGCAAGCGGTTCCCAAAGAGCTTTAGAACAAGGCATAATTTTCCCTGCTGGCTCTTTGGGTGGGGGACCCATCTCCAGCCGTATGGCCATTTTTGTGCCTGGCGCGGTGCGTAGTGGGAAAGGGTGGTTTTGACGCTGAAGGCAGCAGCAAAGACTGCAGCCCCCAGGTCTGTGGGGCTACGCAAGCGGTTCCCAAAGAGCTTTAGAACAAGGCATAGTTTTCCCTGCTGGCTCTTTGGGCGGGGGACCCATCTCCAGCCGTATGGCCATTTTTGTGCCTGGCGCGGCGCCAAGTGGGAAAGGGTGGTGTCGAGGCTGAAGGCAGCAGCAAAGCCCGCAGCCCCCACGTGTGTGGGGCTACGCAAGCGGTTCCCAAAGAGCTTTAGAACAAGGCATAGTTTTCCCTGCTGGCTCTTTGGGCATGGGACCCATCTCCAGCCATATGGCCATTTTTGTGCCTGGCCCGGCGCCAAGTGGGAAAGGGTGGCTTTGAGGCTGAAGGCAGCAGGAAAGCCCGCAGCCCCCAGGTCTGTGGGGCTACGCAAGCGGTTCCCAAAGAGCTTTAGAACAAGGCATAGTTTTCCCTGCTGGCTCTCTGGGCGGGGGACCCATCTCCAGCCGTATGGCCATTTTTGAGCCTGGAGCAGTGCCAAGTGGGAAAGGGTGGTTTTGAGGGTGAAGGCAGCAGGAAAGCCCGCAGTCCCCAGGTCTGTGGGGCTACGCAAGCGGTTCCCAAAGAGCTTTAGAACAAGGCATAGTTTTCCCTGCTGGCTCTTTGGGCGGGGGACCCATCTCCAGCCGTATGGCCATTTTTGTGCCTGGCGCGGCGCCAAGTGGGAAAGGGTGGTGTCGAGGCTGAAGGCAGCAGGAAAGCCCGCAGCCCCCAGGTCTGTGGGGCCAAGCAAGCGGTTCCCAAAGAGCTTTAGAACAAGGCATAGTTTTCCCTGCTGGCTCTTTGGGCATGGGACCCATCTCCAGCCATAGGCCATTTTTGTGCTTGATAGGGCGCCAAGTGGGAAAGGGTGGTGTCGAGGCTGAAGGCAGCAGCAAAGCCTGCAGCCCCCAGGTCTGTGGGGCCAAGCAAGCGGTTCCCAGAGAGCTTTAGAACAAGGCATAGTTTTCCCTGCTGGCTCTTTGGGCGGGGGACCCATCTCCAGCCACAGGCCATTTTTGTGCCTGGCCCGGCGCCCAGTGGGAAAGGGTGGCGTTGAGGCTTGAATGCAGCAGGAAAGCCCGCAGCCCCCAGGTCTGTAGGGCTACGCAAGCGGTTCCCAAAGAGCTTTAAAACAAGGCATAATTTTCCCTGCTGGCTCTTTGGGCGGGGGACCCATCTCCAGCCGTATGGCCATTTTTGTGCCTGGCCGGGGGCCAAGTGGGAAAGGGTGGTTTTGAGGCTGAATGGAGCAGGAAAGCCCGCAGCCCCCACGTGTGTGGGGCTACGCAAGCGGTTCCCAAAGAGCTTTAGAACAAGGCATAGTTTTCCCTGCTGGCTCTTTGGGCATGGGACCCATCTCCACCCATAGGCCATTTTTGTGCTTGATAGGGCGCCAAGTGGGAAAGGGTGGTGTCGAGGCTGAAGGCAGCAGGAAAGCCCGCAGCCCCCAGGTCTGTGGGGCTACGCAAGCGGTTCCCAAAGAGCTTTAGAACAAGGCATAGTTTTCCCTGCTGGCTCTCTGGGCGGGGGACCCATCTCCAGCCGTATGGCCATTTTTGAGCCTGGCGCGGCGCCAGGTGGGAAAGGGTGGCTTTGAGGCTAAATGCAGGAGCAAAGCCTGCAGCCCCCAGGTTTGTGGTGCTACGCAAGCGGTTCCCAAAGAGCTTTAGAACAAGGCATAGTTTTCCCAGCTGGCTCTTTGGGTGGGGGACCCATCTCCAGCCGTATGGCCATTTTTGTGCCTGGCGCGGCGCCAAGTGGGAAAGGGTGGCTTTGAGGCTGAAGGCAGCAGGAAAGCCCGCAGCCCCCAGGTCTGTGCGGCTACGCAAGCGGTTCCCAAAGAGCTTTAGAAAAAGGCATAGTTTTCCCTGCTGGCTCTTTGGGCGGGGGACCCATCTCCAGCCGTATGGCCATTTTTGTGCCTGGCGCGGTGCGTAGTGGCATAGGATGGTTTTGAGGCTGAAGGCAGCAGGAAAGCCTGCAGCCCCCAGGTCTGTGCGGCTACACAAGCGGATCACAAAGAGCTTTAGAACAAGGCCTAGTTTTCCCTGCTGGCTCTTTGGGCGGGGGACCCATCTCCAGCCGTATGGCCATTTTTGCGCCTGGCCCGGCGCCAAGTGGGAAAGGGTGGCTTTGAGGCTGAAGGCAGCAGCAAAGCCCGCAGCCCCCAGGTCTGTGCGGCTACGCAAGCGGTTCCCAAAGAGCTTTAGAACAAGGCATAGTTTTCCCTGCTGGCTCTTTGGGCGGGGGACCCATCTCCAGCCGTACGGCCATTTTTGTGCATGGCGCAGCGCCAAGTGGGAAAGGGTGGCTTTGAGGCTGAAGGCAGCACAAACCCTGCAGCCCCAGGTCTGTGGGGCTACGCAAGCGGTTCCCAAAGAGCTTTAGAACAAGGCATAGTTTTCCCTGCTGGCTCTTTGGGCGGGGGACCCATCTCCAGCCGTATGGCCATTTTTGTGCCTGGCGCGGCGCCAAGAGGGAAAGGGTGGCTTTGAGGCTGAAGGCAGCAGGAAAGCCCGCAGCCCCCAGGTCTGTGGGGCTACGCAAGCGGTTCCCAAAGAGCTTTAGAACAAGGCATAGTTTTCCCTGCTGGCTCTCTGGGCGGGGGACCCATCTCCAGCCGTATGGCCATTTTTGTGCCTGGAGCAGTGCCAAGTGGGAAAGGGTGGTGTCGAGGCTGAAGGCAGCAGCAAAGCCCGCAGCCCCCAGGTCTGTGGGGCTACGCAAGCGGTTCCCAAAGAGCTTTAGAACAAGGCATAGTTTTCCCTGCTGGCTCTTTGGGCGGGGGACCCATCTCCAGCCGTATGGCCATTTTTGTGCCTGGCGCGGCGCCAAGTGGGAAAGGCTGGTGTCGAGGCTGAAGGCAGCAGGAAAGCCCGCAGCCCCCAGGTCTGTGGGGCCAAGCAAGCGGTTCCCAAAGAGCTTTAGAACAAGGCATAGTTTTCCCTGCTGGCTCTTTGGGCATGGGACCCATCTCCAGCCATAGGCCATTTTTGTGCTTGATAGGGCGCCAAGTGGGAAAGGGTGGCTTTGAGGCTGAAGGCAGCAGCAAAGCCTGCAGCCCCCAGCTCTGTGGGGCCAAGCAAGCGGTTCCCAAAGAGCTTTAGAACAAGGCATAGTTTTCCCTGCTGTCTCTTTGGGCGGGGGACCCATCTCCAGCCACAGGCCATTTTTGTGCCTGGCCCGGCGCCCAGTGGGAAAGGGTGGCTTTGAGGCTTGAATGCAGCAGGAAAGCCCGCAGCCCCCAGGTCTGTAGGTCTACGCAAGCGGTTCCCAAAGAGCTTTAAAACAAGGCATAATTTTCCCTGCTGGCTCTTTGGGCGGGGGACCCATCTCCAGCCGTATGGCCATTTTTGTGCCTGGCCGGGGGCCAAGTGGGAAAGGGTGGTTTTGAGGCTGAAGGCAGCAGGAAAGCCCGCAGCCCCCAGGTCTGTGGGGCTACGCAAGCGGTTCCCAAAGAGCTTTAGAACAAGGCATAGTTTTCCCTGCTGGCTCTTTGGGCATGGGACCCATCTCCAGCCATAGGCCATTTTTGTGCTTGATAGGGCGCCAAGTGGGAAAGGGTGGTGTCGAGGCTGAAGGCAGCAGGAAAGCCCGCAGCCCCCAGGTCTGTGGGGCTACGCAAGCGGTTCCCAAAGAGCTTTAGAACAAGGCATAGTTTTCCCTGCTGGCTCTCTGGGCGGGGGACCCATCTCCAGCCGTATGGCCATTTTTGAGCCTGGCGCGGCGCCAGGTGGGAAAGGGTGTCTTTGAGGCTGAAGGCAGGAGCAAAGCCTGCAGCCCCCAGGTTTGTGGTGCTACGCAAGCGGTTCCCAAAGAGCTTTAGAACAAGGCATAGTTTTCCCAGCTGGCTCTTAGGGCATGGGACCCATCTCCAGCCATAGGCCATTTTTGTGCCTGGCGCGAAGCCAAGTGGGAAAGGGTGCTGTCGAGGCTGAAGGCAGCAGGAAAGCCTGCAGCCCCCAGGTGTGTGGGGCTACGCAAGCGGTTCCCAAAGAGCTTTAGAACAAGGCATAATTTTCCCTGCTGGCTCTTTGGGCGGGGGACCCATCTCCAGCCGTATTGCTATTTTTGTGCCTGGCGCGGTGCGTAGTGGCATAGGATGGTTTTGAGGCTGAAGGCAGCAGGAAAGCCTGCAGCCCCCAGGTCTGTGGGGCTACACAAGCGGATCACAAAGAGCTTTAGAACAAGGCATAGTTTTCACTGCTGGCTCTTTGGGCGGGGGACCCATCTCCAGCCGTATGGCTATTTTTGTGCCTGGCGCGGTGCGTAGTGGCATAGGATGGTTTTGAGGCTGAAAGCAGCAGGAAAGCCTGCAGCCCCCAGGTCTGTGCGGCTACACAAGCGGATCACAAAGAGCTTTAGAACAAGGCATAGTTTTCCCTGCTGGCTCTTTGGGCGGGGGACCCGTCTCCAGCCGTATGGCCATTTTTGCGCCTGGCCCGGCGCCAAGTGGGAAAGGGTGGCTTTGAGGCTGAAGGCAGCAGCAAAGCCCGCAGCCCCCAGGTCTGTGCGGCTACGCAAGCGGTTCCCAAAGAGCTTTAGAACAAGGCATAGTTTTCCCTGCTGGCTCTTTGGGCGGGGGACCCATCTCCAGCCGTACGGCCATTTTTGTGCATGGCGCAGCGCCAAGTGGGAAAGGGTGGCTTTGACGCTGAAGGCAGCACAAACCCTGCAGCCCCAGGTCTGTGGGGCTACGCAAGCGGTTCCCAAAGAGCTTTAGAACAAGGCATAGTTTTCCCTGCTGGCTCTTTGGGCGGGGGACCCATCTCCAGCCGTATGGCCATTTTTGTGCCTGGCCCGGCGCCAAGTGGGAAAGGGTGGTTTTGAGGCTGAAGGCAGCAGAAAAGCCTGCAGCCCCCAGGTCTGTGGGGCCAAGCAAGCGGTTCCCAAAGAGCTTTAGAACAAGGCATAGTTTTCCCTGCTGGCTCTTTGGGCATGGGACCCATCTCCAGCCATAGGCCATTTTTGTGCCTGGCGCGGCGCCAAGTGGGAAAGGGTGGCTTTGAGGCTGAAGGCAGCAGGAAAGCCTGCAGCCCCCAGGTGTGTGGGGCTACGCAAGCGGTACCCAAAGAGCTTTAGAACAAGGCATAGTTTTCCCTGCTGGCTCTTTTGGCAGGGGGCCCATCTCCAGCCATAGGCCATTTTTGTCCCTGGCCCGGCGCCAAGTGGGAAAGGGTGGTGTCGAGGCTGAAGGCAGCAGCAAAGCCTGCAGCCCCCAGGTCTGTGGGGCCAAGCAAGCGGTTCCCAAAGAGCTTTAGAACAAGGCATAGTTTTCCCTGCTGGCTCTTTGGGCGGGGGACCCATCTACATCCGTATGGCCATTTTTGTGCCTAGCGCGGCGCCAAATGGGAAAGGGTGGTTTTGACGCTGAAGGCAGCAGGAAAGCCCGCAGCCCCCAGGTCTGTGGGGCCAAGCAAGCGGTTCCCAAAGAGCTTTAGAACAAGGCATAGTTTTCCCTGCTGGCTCTTTGGGCGGGGGACCCATCTCCAGCCATAGGCCATTTTTGTGCCTGGCGCGGCGCCAAGTGGGAAAGGGTGGTTTTGAGGCTGAAGGCAGCAGGAAAGCCCGCAGCCCCCAGGTCTGTGGGGCTACGCAAGCAGTTCCCAAAGAGCTTTAGAACAAGGCATAGTTTTCCCTGCTGGCTCTTTGGGCGGGGGAACCATCTCCAGCCGTATGGCCATTTTTGTGCCTGGCCCGGCGCCCAGTGGGAAAGGGTGGCTTTGAGGCTGAAGGCAGCAGGAAAGCCCGCAGCCCCCAGGTCTGTGGGGCTACGCAAGCGGTTCCCAAAGAGCTTTAGAACAAGGCATAGTTTTCCCTGCTGGCTCTCTGGGCGGGGGACCCATCTCCAGCCGTATGGCCATTTTTGTGCCTGGCGCGGCGCCAAGTGGGAAAGGGTGGCTTTGAGGCTGAAGACAGCAGGAAAGCCCGCAGCCCCCAGGTCTGTGGGGCTACGCAAGCGGTTCCCAAAGAGCTTTAGAACAAGGCATAGTTTTCCCTGCTGGCTCCTTGGGCGGGGGACCCATCTCCAGCCGTATGGCCATTTTTGAGCCTGGCGCGGCGCCAGGTGGGAAAGGGTGTCTTTGAGGCTGAAGGCAGGAGCAAAGCCTGCAGCCCCCAGGTCTGTGGGGCTACGCAAGCGGTTCCCAAAGAGCTTTAGAACAAGTCATAGTTTTCCCAGCTGGCTCTTAGGGCATGGGACCCATCTCCAGCCATAGGCCATTTTTGTGCCTGATGCAGCGCCTAGTGGGAAAGGGTGGCTTTGAGGCTGAAGGCAGCAGGAAAGCCTGCAGCCCCCAGGTCTGTGGGGCTATGGAAGCGGTTCCCAAAGAGCTTTAGAACAAGGCATAGTTTTCCCTGCTGGCTCCTTGGGCTGGAGACCCATCTCCAGCCGTATGGCCATTTTTGTGCCTGGCGCGGCGCCAAGTGGGAAAGGGTGGTGTCGAGGCTGAAGGCAGCAGGAAAGCCTGCAGCCCCCAGGTCTGTGGGGCTACGCAAGCGGTTCCCAAAGAGCTTTAGAACAAGGCATAGTTTTCCCTGCTGGCTCTTTGGGCGGGGGACCCATCTCCAGTCGTATGGCCATTTTTGTGCCTGGCCCGGCGCCAAGCGGGAAAGGGTGGCTTTGAGGCTGAAGGCAGCAGGAGAGCCCGCAGCCCCCAGGTCTGTGGGGCTACGCAAGCGGTTCCCAAAGAGCTTTAGAACAAGGCATAGTTTTCCCTGCTGGCTCTTTGGGCGGGGGACCCATCTCCAGCCGTATGGCCATTTTTGTGCCTGGCGCGGTGCGTCGTGGGAAAGGGTGGTTTTGAGGCTGAAGGCAGCAGGAAAGCCTGCCGTCCGAGGGTTTCTTAATGCCTTTTCTTAATGATGTCTCCACAGTGTGAAGTTTTGCAGGATTTGAAAAAGTAATAGACACAGTGAAATTGAGTCTATTGGAAACTTCCATACTTTTCCCTCCCTCTAAAATCTCTGCTGTCCTGTAGTATCCACTGCCTGCAACTGCTGTTGCAGGAGCAGACAGATTGGTATCAAATTTAGAAAAAAGGGACATCATTAAGAGGATTCACTCGCCTTATTTTTCACCGGTGTGGCCAGTAAAGAAACCAAAAAGGCAATGGCGTTTCACAGTGGATTACGGAAAATTAAACGCCAACACTGCACCTCTGACCGCTGCTGTTCCGAATATCGCGGAAATTGTGACAATGATAAAAGGAGCTGCCCATCCTTGCAGGGTTGCCTTAGATTTTAAAGACATATTTTTTTATGATTCTCCTCCTTGAGCAGGACAAAGCGCAGTTTGCATTCACATGGAAAGGAGTGCAATATACCTTTAACCGCTTTCCACAAGGATACAAACATTCCCCCACTATTGCCCATAATGCTTTGGCTAAAGTGCTATCAGAGATTCCTGTTTCACAGGGATGTACAATATACCAATATATTATTGATGACATCTTAATAGGGGAGAGAACCAAGAAAGTGTACAAGACATGATGGAAAACATCCGAAAAACATTATCAGATTTGGGATTGGAAATTCCCGACTCAAAGTGTCAGGGACCCGCACAGGAAGTTAAATTCCTGGGGGTCTGGTGGATTAAGGGAGCTGCTTCTGTCCCTCAGGATACCCTGAAAAAATAGAACATGGACAGAATCCTTCCAGCACGAAGGAGTTACAGCAGGTCCTGGGAACTTTAAGTTATTGGCGTAAACACATCCCTGGCTTTTCCATCATTGCTCGCCCCCTTCATAGCTTGCCAAAAAAGGGTAAATCCTGGGTGTGGACTGAACAACACACTAATGCTCTGCAATTACTAATAAAGGAGCTAAGGTTATTCCAACAACTTGGCCCCATACATCCAACTGACCCTGTCCATGTAGAATGGGGGCTCAGTGAACATGGTTCCCGTTGTAATTTATGCCAGAAGGGACCAGCAGGACCGGAGAGACCATTAGAATTTAGCTCTCACGCCTTTAATGATACTGAGAGCAGCTATTCAGACCTGGAGAAGGGTTTACTGTCCCTGGTGCGAGCATTGCAACGAGCAGAGCAGATAAGGAGAGAACAGAGCGTGATTGTTCGGGGCCCTTTTCGACTCCTAGATGTGGTCCGTAAAGGGACAGCACCGCCAGCTGGCATTGCCCAGAAACCCACAGTTCGAAAGTGGTATGCTTATTTAGAAGGCATTAATGATATCATGCCAGTCTCTGAAGGTAGTATCAAAGTATCCATGCTCCAGAAGGATAGAGATGGTGCCCTATTGTTCCAATCCCCACCAAACAGACCATCTCCAATCCAAGAAGCACCTCCTCTGAAAGCAGGCAGTGATCTTACAGGAGTGTGGTTTACTGGTGTGTCATCTCACCGTGAGAACAGTAAGTGGAAATACAAGGCCGTAGCACTGGAAGTAGCAACGGGGGAAAGAGCAATTGAAACAGGAGAAGGTAGGGCACAAGTAGGGGAACTCAGAGCCGTCCTACTAGCTGCACAACATGGAGCTACTTACATTTACACTGACTCATATGCTGTTTTTAAAGGAGCCACTGAATGGCTAGGACACTGGGCAGCCAATGATTGGCAGGTGAATAGAGTCCCAATCTGGGAGACAGACAGTTGGAAGCAACTGTTGGAAATAGGAGGACAGAGACCATTGCACATTGCTTGGGTAAAAGGCCACGATCGTTCAAACTCGATCACTGCTCAGTTCAACCAACAGGTAGATAGCCTCACGCGGCTACAACAAATTGACACTGTAGATGATGGTCGGGAATGGTTACATATTAAGCCTGGCCATACAGGCCGTGCTGATCTGTATCAGGAAGGTCTAGCCCGGGGGTGGCCTGTGTCGGTTAAGCTGTGCGAACAAGTAGTAACTGCCTGGTCACAATGTCGCCTACGACTCAGCAAAGATCATCCGAGTAAGGCGCCTCCCTTACACATGCGGGACAAGAAAATGTTGTGGCATTCATGGCAGATTGATTATATTGGGCCCTTGAGATCATCAGGTGGGAAAAGATATGTCCTAGTCGGAGTGGAGATTATCTCCAGCCTCAGTATGGCCACTGGCTTCAAATCAGCTGCTGGGGACAACACAGTGAAAGGCCTAAAAGGGTGGCTCAGCACACTTCCCCTTCCCGAGGAAATCCAAAGTGATAACGGTTCACACTTTACCGCTACAGTGGTACAAGATTGGGCCAAAGAAGAAGGGATTCGATGGGTATTTCATACTCCCTATTATCCTCAGGCTAATGGCATTGTTGAATGCACCAACGGATTGGTTAAGCGTTTTGCAAAAACTCATAAATCATAAGGGAAGGTGAAGAAGGCACCTTGCCCACCGAAATTCGAAAAGTAATATGGGATAACGCAATTGAGTTTGAGAGAAAATTTCAATCCTGGTGGTATCTGGTTAATTTCACCTACGATCCCACTGAGAGCAAAGCCACAGCTTTTGTCTTAACGATACGCAATGCCTCAGTATCCACCATATACCCAATCATCGCACTGGGGTTGAATCATCAAGGAGCTCTACTCTATCCAACACAGCACAGAGGTTGGGCACGACAAAATGAGACTAAATGGCAAACTGCTGATGTTGACGCATGCGTTTCACGAGACCAACAAGGATTCATTTGTGAGAGTAATACTCTCAAAGCACAAGACCTTTGTCTTGACACCAACCAGAATGCTTGTCACTTTGAGACACATCCCGATGAAACCCCAGAGACTGTGCTTGACTATATTGGGAAAGGGTGCGTTAGCATGAGGTCTCCCTGTAGTCTTGTATTATAGACGAGAAAGGCTTGAGACCATGGCCACTCTGGGTCTCTTTGACTACAAACAACAGGGAATAAAAAGGTGAAACTGAATAGCATCAATTCCATCTGCCAATTCGTCATTTTAGAATTTGGGCCTCCAAATAGCCATACATCATAAAAGTAGTATTATTGCCAGGTTCAATGTCAGGATTCCCTGGAGACATTCAAAGGTAGCGTAGGCCAATCCGTCTGTACAGCTCATCCAAGGTTCCTGTAAGACATAAAGGAAAAGAAAATCTGCTCGGTCTTATTCGACCGACGGGGTTAAAAAGAAGGTGCGGTCCACCGGGTGCTGATCCGGTGTATCTTCCCTGAACAATCCTTGGCTTCCCATGCATAGGGATTTTTGGGAGTAGCTAGCACCATTGGCACCGTCCCATTTTGAGGCATTTTCACTAACACAGGTAGTCCAGGGTGAAATCTTCCGGGGTATTTTCCCGGTTCATTGGCAGCCTTTGGCGAGATAATATTGGCAGGTATACAGAAAGCTTTCATTTTAGGACAGCCGTCTCCACTCCATTTGTTATTTAGTTGATAGATGGCATCATCCAATCGCAAATGCCAACCAGGTTCATGACTTTTTGCAAAACGCTTAACCAATCTATTGGTGCGTTCAACAATGCCATTAGCCTGGGGATAACAGGGAGTATGAAATACCCATCGAATCCCTTCTTCCTTGGCCCAATCTTGTACCACCGAAGCCGTAAAGTGTGAAACGTTATCACTCTGGATTTCGTCGGGAAGGGGAAGTGTGCTGAACCACCCTGTTAGGCCTTTCACTGTGTTGTCCCTCGTAGCTGGTTTGAAACTGCTGGCCATACTGAGGCTGGAGATAATCTCCACTCCTACCAGGACATATCTTTTCCCACCTGATGATCTCAAGGGCCCAATATAATCAAGCTGCCATGAATGCCACAACGCTTTCTTGTCCCGCATGTGTAAGGGAGGCGCCTTACTCGGATGATCTTTGCTGAGTCGTAGGCGACATTGTGAACAGGCAGTTACTATTTGTTCGCACAGCTTAACTGACACAAGCCACCCACCTTCCCGATACAGGTCAGGACGGCCTGTGCGGCCACGTTTAACATGTAACGATTCAAGTAAGCGTTCCCATTCCCGACCATCATCTACAATGTCAATTTGTTGCAGCCGCGTGAGGCCATCTACCTGTTGGTTGAACTGAGCAGTGATCGAGTTTGAACGATCGTGGCCTTTTACCCAAGCAACGTGCAATGGTCTCTGTCCTCCTATTTCCAACAGTTGCTTCCAATTATCTGTCTCCCAAACTGGGACTCTATTCACCTGCCAATCGTTGGCTGCCCAGTGTCCTAGCCATTCAGTGGCTCCTTTAAGAACAGCATATGACTCAGCGTAAAAGGAGGTGGCTCCATGTTGTGCAGCTAGTAGGACAGCTCTGAGTTCCCCTACCCTCCCCTATTTCAATTGCTCTTTCTCCCGTTGTTACTTCCAGTGCTACGGCCTTATATTTGCACTTATTTTTTTAACGGTGAGATGACGCACCAGTAAACCACACTCCTCTAAGATCACTGCTGTCCCTCAAAGGAGGTGCTTCTTGGATCGGAGATGGTCTGTTTGGTGGGGATTGGAACAATAGGGCACCATCTATATCCTTTGGTATCCTTGTGAAGTAGCCTTGGATACTTTAACACTGCCTTCAGAGACTGGCTTGATTTCATTAATGCCTTCTAAATAAGCATACCACTTTCGAACTGTAGCTCTCTGCGCAATGCCAGCTGGTGGTGGTGTCCCTTTAAGGACCACATCTGGGAGGCGAAAAGGTCCCAGGAAAGATCACACTCTGTTCTCTTCTTATCTGCTCTGCTCGTTGCAACGCTCGCACCAGGGACAGTAAACCCTTCTCCAGGTCTGAATAGCTGCATTCAGTATCATTGAAGGAGTGGGAGCAAAATTCTAATGGTCTCTCCGGTCCTGCTGGTCCCTTCTGCCATAAATTACAACGGGAACCATGTTCACTGAGCCCCCATTCTACATGGACAGGGTCAGTTGGATGTATGGGGCCAAGTTGTTGGAATAACCTTAGCTCCTTTATTAGTAATTGCAGAGCATTAGTGTGTTGTTCAGTCCACACCCAGGATTTACCCTTTTTTGGCAAGCTATGAAGGGGGCGAGCAATGATGGAAAAGCCAGGGATGTGTTTACGCCAATAACTTAAAGTTCCCAGGACCTGCTGTAACTCCTTCGTGCTGGAAGGATTCTGTCCATGTTCTATTTTTTCAGGGTATCCTGAGGGACAGAAGCAGCTCCCTTAATCCACCAGACCCCCAGGAATTTAACTTCCTGTGCGGGTCCCTGACACTTTGAGTCGGGTCTACGTGAGGCACCCACTAACACTTCTGCCCTAGTCATTCGCTGCTCTCCCGGCAACCAGAGGTTAATTTTTGCAGTGGGGCATGTTTTTACCACACCATCAATTCCTGTGAAGTTGACTCTGCGTCGGGTGGGATTTATACCTAGAAGTTGTGCTGTTTCGTTAGTGATTGCAGACATTTGGGCTCCGGTATCAATAATAAAATTTACCAATATCTTCCGGGGTCCAACAGGAATGACAATAACAGGTTCGGAGTCTTTATGAGAGCGCCATTGGATTGCTAGTACCTGCCCGACAGGGTTGCTCAGTGCCCTCCCCGGGGATAGGAGTGTTGTGGCTGGGACTCTGTCAAATCAATCAAGTTATGTTCCGGTGCAGAAGGCACAGTTTTCTCACGGCTTGGGGATTCTCTGGTTAGACTTTTCTCCCCAGCCGCATTATTCTTTCTAGGTAGAGATTGGACTAGCGTACGGAGATCTCCCGTAGGGTCACCGTGCAAGAATTGTCGGGGCACCCCTAATTGTAGGGCTTTACGCCACAACTCATTCCGGTCCTTATCTGGCTTAAACCTTCCCTCTGATTTAGGGTTTTGAGTGTGAGTTTGGACTTGGCGAACCTTTCGCGGGTGTTCGGAGGATTTCTCACTAGTTTGGCTGGCCCAGCCCATTCGGCGCCCATATTGATCTATTTCCTGTACATTCCAGGTGGGCATGTAGTGACGACGGCCCCGCCCATGAGCACCCCGAGCATCCCGTATACGATCTTGAGTGCGAACAAGGAACGGTTTCAGGCAACCGGGAAGACCACGGATGAGAGGGGCTAATCGATCCGGGTCGATAGGGGCTGACATTGGGGATTTCCGAAATTCCTCTCTGTCATACATGGCTTGCAGACAAGCTGCTTTCCGTACAGCCGCAAACAGATCAGAGTAGCCTGTAGCTCTAATCTCTAACGGCTCCCCCCTCTCTCGCGGATCCATACCCCTTGCCCAATAGGCTGCTCGAGCGGTTAGGGAATAATTATGATCCCCAGGCATAGTGGTTAAAAACACTCCTGGTCCCCAAGAGTCTCCTGCTTCTTCCTCACTCAGCATAATTCTGCCCCCCCCTTCAGAAGAAACTCGCCACACGTACTCAACAGCTGACTCTTCTGGTCGCCTCGAATATTTCTCCCTTATTTTTGTTAACTCGGTTGGTGTCCATGGAACGGTACGCACAGTGGTGTGAATTTCATCACCATCATCAACTGCAGTTTCAGTTTTAACCAGAGGACGTAAAGGAAAAACTTGGGATTTCAAAGTAAAAGTCCTTTCCTCCTCATCTTCTTCGTCATCCTCACTATTAGACAAAAAAATCTCCGGTCTGGGTTCCGGAATTTGGATAACACATTAACTTACGAATCTGTTGGACCTGGGTCGAGGGCTGCATTTTATCTAAGAGCCCGGTCACCCTTTCAATAACATTTTAAGTTGGCGATTTTCACTCCCAAGTTGAGCATTCCGGTTTCCTAAACATTCATTCTCACTCACAAGCTTATCGACTTGAGTTCTTAATCTTTCTCCTGTCTCCTTTTGCAAGGCTAATGATGACTTCAGCACCTCATTCTCCGATTTCAGGGTTGCATATTCTACAGCTGAAATCAGATTAGGAGCGGGGGTTTCTCTAGCTTCTTGTTGTGCACAAGATAAACAGGCGCCTAACACAGCACAAATCACACCCTTGCCTTTCCCCGCTCTGAGCTTCTGTGAAACCCGACGCTCTTCAATACGTTCCACCACTTTCTCTTCATCCTTCCAAAATTTTTGGGCCCACTCCTTCCCAGCCTGGGAAGGGGCACAATCATATTTTTGCAGCAGTTTATCCATGGCAATCCTGCCGACTACGCCAAATTCTGTTGCGTGAAACGGGGCCAAGCGGTTTTGGCAGAAGATAAACCCCCTTGCGTTCTAACACTCCTCACCGAGGTGGGAGGCCAGGTGCGGCTGGGTTTCAATTCTGAGTGATGCCCAATTCAGCACTATCAGCCCAATCGCGTTTAATATGTGTTAAACTATTACGATTTGGAGACACTAATAGTGGGCTGCACCTTCAGTCTAGTCGTGCTCCTGAACCAGCACGGCCTCTCTCAAGTTTTGGTCGCGTTCAGTGAGAAAGCGAAACGACTAGCTACTGAAACAGTGCAGTTTATTTAAACAACAGATATACAGGTTCTTTAGGATTGCCGGTGATAAATACACTGTCTGCAAAGCACGTGCAAATAAAGACATTGTTAAATAGACAAACGCGTGACAAAATTATAAACGATACAGCCTGGCTATAAATGTAGGGTAGAGATTCTCTAGAGAAATTTCTAGAGTCCCCGAGAAAGCACTCGGTGTAATCAAAGTCTTACCCAAAGGCGTCCTTATGAGGGGGAAGAAAGGCTCAGCCCGTCGACTGATCCCAGAAAACAGCGGTGGGATTCTTCGCGATGGTGTCTTCCCAGACATTCCCCCTCTCTTGGGCTATTTTTATATTATTTTTTTAACTTCAAAGTGGAGTTTGAGTGACTTTAGTCATATGTACTTTTATTATGATTAATGTACTCAAGGAGGAGTGTTCACACCTCGGGGGCGGATAGCCTCCGGGATGGAGGTGTGTTTTGGTACATTGTGGTGAGCAAAGTTCGCACAAAAGGACAGCATTTCATCAACATTTGACGAAATGTTGGCTCGGGTGGCGTGTAGGCCGCTTATCAGTTCCGTAGTACCATCTCGTCCCCATATCTGCTATTCGTCACAAGGGAAGGCCACGGAACAAGCGCGTTCCGTTCCATCCCTCGTGTAGTTTCGCAAACAACCTTGTACAGGGAATCACAGCTGTTGCATTCTTCGTGTGCTAGCTGCGGCTGTATTCTACCTCAGAAGCCTCTTGATTTTATGACTTTCCTTAATGTGTGAACAATGCTGTATTTTTGTATTCTTGGCCAATTTAGTAATTATTCCACAAGAACACACATTGGTTGCCGATTTATCAACGGGTCTAATCACCACAGGCCAACTGTAATCAAAACCATCTATGTAGACTCTACCAAAGCGGACAAATACAACACTGATTGTTACAAAATTATGGAGCCAAATTCAGATTGCTGGCACAATTTCACTTTCATCAAACCTACAGTAGTGTACTGTATTTGGGGCTACAAGGGCACAGAATTGTTATTTGAATTTATGATTGACTCAAATACACCTGAACTTGCTGAAATGAATCCAGAACCTACACCCCACAAACTCTCAAAGGCTCTCTCTTCTAAGAGAAAAAAAAAAAAAACACCTCTCTCTTTTCTAAGCCCTCCATTAGACTAACTCCTTACATTTTCAACATTGGCCCTTACGTTATTAAACACACACAGGTCAACAACAGGTACTGTTTAATCCCACATATTCCCTCAAACGAGCAGAATTGTCAATGCAGATTAAAATCTCTGCGATCAAACCCACCTGCTCACCATTCCTGAGTACATCTTATGCAGAATGGTCAGCATGGTTACGCAAACGAACTCTTGCCACTTCACACGGACGGAAGAGGGATGCGACTGGTATCTTAGGAACAGGCCTGGGAGTCTTGAATAGTATAGATGCTGAGATACTTGCCAACAAACTAGTCACAACCGCTACTGATCTGGACAAATTAAGACATCCCCTACGGTCCTCTCTATTAGCATTGGGAAACCACCAACGGCTTTTATAGAATATATTGCCTCAATGGGAAGAAACGGGTGAAAAAGACCATCAGCTGATCACAGATGCACTTGGTACAACTCAAACCAATGTTTCCTTGGCTCTTAGTTGTATCCAAGCCCAATTGTGGATGCAATCTATGACAGCCGCAATCATAAGGGAAGGTAAAGAAGGCACCTTGCCCACCGAAATTCGAAAAGTAATATGGGATAACGCAATTGAATTTGAGAAAAAATTTCAGTCCAGGTGGTATCTGGTTAATTTCACCTACGATCCCACTGAGAGCAAAGCCACAGCTTTTGTCTTAACGATACGCAATGCCTCCGTATACACCACATACCCAATCATCGCACTGGGGTTGAATCACCAAGGAGCTCTACTCTATCCAACACAGCACAGAGGTTGGGCACGACAAAATGAGACTAAATGGCAAACTGCTGATGTTGACGCATGCGTTTCACGAGACCAACAAGGATTCATTTGTGAGAGTAATACTCTCAAAGCACAAGACCTTTGTCTTGACACCAACCAGAATGTTTGTCACTTTGAGACACATCCCGATGAAACCCCAGAGACTGTGCTTGACTATATTGGGAAAGGGTGCGTTAGCATGAGGTCTCCCTGTAGTCTTGTATTCAGAGATGACATAGTAATCACTCAAATCTTTGTGTTTGAACTTTACTAACACAAAGTTACGGGATGCGACTTCAATTATTAAGCTCCTGTTACGTCTTTTCAATTGCTACAACCTAATTATACGTTGATTCGAGATTGTTGCCTGCCCCTATCGGAATGAATCTCTCCCTGGTGAAGAAGCTGCTAAAACACAATGAATTGAAGCGACTCTTGAAAGAGGCCCAAGAAAATAGACAGACAACTTTGATTACCGTCCATCATCAGGTTGAAGAAATACACAAAGCGTTGGAAAGAGTGAAGAGAGGCGAAGGACATAGATGGGGAGATCCTCTTTTTGGATGGTCACCGACAGTTACAGGACTTTATAACAAGATGCTTCACTCTGTTGTTGTTTTACTAATACTCACTGTATTGTGCTTTGCTTAGACAATTGTTTTGCATGTTAGACTTTGGATTATGATGAAAAGTTTAAATCGCTTGATCACTCCGCGAGAAGGATTTCCACTTGATATCCCTCAGCACAAGAACACATGTGATCTTTCTTATCAGTGTTGAGTACGTCGACCTTGACTGACTGTAGACAAAGCTTTCCCTGCAGGCTCTTTGCGCGGGGGACCCATCTCCAGCCGTATGGCCATTTTTGTGCCTGGCGCGGCGCCAAGTGGGAAAGGGTGGTGTCGAGGCTGAAGGCAGCAGGAAAGCCCGCAGCCCCCAGGTCTGTGGGGCTACGCAAGCGGTTCCCAAAGAGCTTTAGAACAAGGCATAGTTTTCCCTGCTGGCTCTTTGGGCAGGGGACCCATCTCCAGCCATATGGCCATTTTTGTGCCTGGCGCGGCGCCAAGTTGGAAAGCGTGGCTTTGAGTCTGAAGGCAGCAGGAAAGCCCGCAGCCCCCAGGTCTGTGGGGCTACGCAAGCGGTTCCCAAAGAGCTTTAGAACAAGGCATAGTTTTCCCTGCTGGCTCCTTGGGCGGGGGACCCATCTCCAGCCGTATGGCCATTTTTGTGCCTAGCGCGACGCCAAGTGGGAAAGGGTGGCTTTGAGGCTGAAGGCAGCAGCAAAGCCTGCAGCCCCCAGGTCTGTGGGGCTACGCAAGCGGTTCCCAAAGAGCTTTAGAACAAGGCATAGTTTTCCCTGCTGGCTCTTTGGGCATGGGACCCATCTCCAGCCGTATGGCCATTTTTGTGCCTGGCGCGGCGCCAAGTGTGAAAGGGTGGCTTTGAGGCTGAAGGCAGCAAGACAGCCCGCAGCCCGCAGGTCTGTGTGGCTACGCAAGCGGTTCCCAAAGAGCTTTAGAACAAGGCATAGTTTTCCCTGCTGGCTCCTTGGGCGGGGGACCCATCTCCAGCCGTATGGCCATTTTTGTGCCTAGCGCGACGCCAAGTGGGAAAGCGTGGCTTTGAGGCTGAAGGCAGCAGCAAAGCCCGCAGCCCCCACGTCTGTGGGACAACGCAAGCGGTTCCCAAAGAGCTTTAGAACAAGGCATAGTTTTCCCTGCTGGCTCTTTGGGCGGGGGACCCATCTCCAGCCGTATGGCCATTTTTGAGCCTGGCGCGGCGCCAAGTGGGAAAGGGTGGTTTTGAGGCTGAAGGCAGCAGCAAAGCCTGCAGCCCTAAGGTCTGTGGGGCTACGCAAGCGGTTCCCAAAGAGCTTTAGAACAAGGCATAGTTTTCCCTGCTGGCTCTTTGGGCGGCGGACACATGTCGAGTCGTATGGCCATTTTTGTGCCTGGCGCGGCGCCAAGTGGGAAAGGGTGGTGTCGAGTCTGAAGGCAGCAGGAAAGCCTGCAGCCCCCAGGTCTGTGGGGCTACGCAAGCGGTTCCCAAAGAGCTTTAGAACAAGGCATAGTTTTCCCTGCTGGCTCTTTGGGCGGGGGACCCATCTCCAGCCGTATGGCCATTTTTGTGCCTGGCGCGGCGCCAAGTGGGAAAGGGTGGTGTCGAGGCTGAAGGCAGCAGGAAAGCCCGCAGCCCCCAGGTCTGTGGGGCTACGCAAGCGGTTCCCAAAGAGCTTTAGAACAAGGCATAGTTTTCCCTGCTGGCTCTTTGGGCAGGGGACCCATCTCCAGCCATATGGCCATTTTTGTGCCTGGCGCGGCGCCAAGTTGGAAAGCGTGGCTTTGAGTCTGAAGGCAGCAGGAAAGCCCGCAGCCCCCAGGTCTGTGGGGCTACGCAAGCGGTTCCCAAAGAGCTTTAGAACAAGGCATAGTTTTCCCTGCTGGCTCCTTGGGCGGGGGACCCATCTCCAGCCGTATGGCCATTTTTGTGCCTAGCGCGACGCCAAGTGGGAAAGGGTGGCTTTGAGGCTGAAGGCAGCAGCAAAGCCTGCAGCCCCCAGGTCTGTGGGGCTACGCAAGCGGTTCCCAAAGAGCTTTAGAACAAGGCATAGTTTTCCCTGCTGGCTCTTTGGGCATGGGACCCATCTCCAGCCGTATGGCCATTTTTGTGCCTGGCGCGGCGCCAAGTGTGAAAGGGTGGCTTTGAGGCTGAAGGCAGCAAGACAGCCCGCAGCCCGCAGGTCTGTGTGGCTACGCAAGCGGTTCCCAAAGAGCTTTAGAACAAGGCATAGTTTTCCCTGCTGGCTCCTTGGGCGGGGGACCCATCTCCAGCCGTATGGCCATTTTTGTGCCTAGCGCGACGCCAAGTGGGAAAGCGTGGCTTTGAGGCTGAAGGCAGCAGCAAAGCCCGCAGCCCCCACGTCTGTGGGACAACGCAAGCGGTTCCCAAAGAGCTTTAGAACAAGGCATAGTTTTCCCTGCTGGCTCTTTGGGCGGGGGACCCATCTCCAGCCGTATGGCCATTTTTGAGCCTGGCGCGGCGCCAAGTGGGAAAGGGTGGTTTTGAGGCTGAAGGCAGCAGCAAAGCCTGCAGCCCTAAGGTCTGTGGGGCTACGCAAGCGGTTCCCAAAGAGCTTTAGAACAAGGCATAGTTTTCCCTGCTGGCTCTTTGGGCGGCGGACACATGTCGAGTCGTATGGCCATTTTTGTGCCTGGCGCGGCGCCAAGTGGGAAAGGGTGGTGTCGAGTCTGAAGGCAGCAGGAAAGCCTGCAGCCCCCAGGTCTGTGGGGCTACGCAAGCGGTTCCCAAAGAGCTTTAGAACAAGGCATAGTTTTCCCTGCTGGCTCTTTGGGCGGGGGACCCATCTCCAGCCGTATGGCCATTTTTGTGCCTGATAGGGCGCCAAGTGGGAAAGGGTGGTGTCGAGGCTGAAGACAGCAGGAAAGCCCGCAGCCCCCACGTCTGTGGGGCCAAGCAAGCGGTTCCCAAAGAGCTTTAGAACAAGGCATAGTTTTCCCTGCTGGCTCTTTGGGCGTGGGACCCATCTCCAGACGTATGGCTATTTTTGTGCCTGGCGCGGTGCGTAGTGGCATAGGGTGGTTTTGAGGCTGAAGGCAGCAGGAAAGCCCGCAGCCCCCACGTCTGTGGGCCCAAGCAAGTGGTTCCCAGAGAGCTTTAGAACAAGGCATAGTTTTCCCTGCTGGCTCTTTGGGCGGGGGACCCATCTCCAGCCATATGGCCATTTTTGTGCCTGGCGCGGTGCGTAGTGGGAAAGGGTGGTGTTGAGGCTGAAGGCAGCAGGAAAGCCCGCAGCCCCCAGGTCTGTGGGGCCAAGCAAGCCGTTCCCAAAGAGCTTTAGAACAAGGCATAGTTTTCCCTGCTGGCTCTTTGGGCGGGGGACCCATCTCCAGCCATAGGCCATTTTTGTGCCTGGCGCGGCGCCAAGTGGGAAAGGGTGGCTTTGAGGCTGAAGGCAGCAGCAAAGCCCGCAGCCCCCAGGTCTGTGGGGCTACGCAAGCGGTTCCCAAAGAGCTTTAGAACAAGGCATAGTTTTCCCTGCTGGCTCTTTGGGCGGGGGACCCATCTCCAGCCGTATGGCCATTTTTGTGCCTGATAGGGCGCCAAGTGGGAAAGGGTGGTGTCGAGGCTGAAGGCAGCAGGAAAGCCCGCAGCCCCCAGGTCTGTGGGGCTACGCAAGCGGTTCCCAAAGAGCTTTAGAACAAGGCATAGTTTTCCCTGCTGGCTCTTTGGGCGGGGGACCCATCTCCAGCCGTATGGCCATTTTTGTGCCTGGCGCGGTGCCAAGTGGGAAAGGGTGGTGTCGTGGCTGAAGGCAGCAGGAAAGCCCGCAGTCCCCAGGTCTGTGGGGCTACGCAAGCGGTTCCCAAAGAGCTTTAGAACAAGGCATAGTTTTCCCTGCTGGCTCTCTGGGCGGGGACCCATCTCCAGCCGTATGGCCATTTTTGAGCCTGGCGCGGCGCCAGGTGGGAAAGGGTGGCTTTGAGGCTGAAGGCAGGAGCAAAGCCTGCAGCCCCCAGGTCTGTGGGGCTACGCAAGCGGTTCCCAAAGAGCTTTAGAACAAGGCATAGTTTTCCCTGCTGGCTCTTTGGGCGGGGGACCCATCTCCAGCCGTATGGCCATTTTTGTGCCTGACAGGGCGCCAAGTGGGAAAGGGTGGCTTTGAGGCTGAAGGCAGGAGCAAAGCCTGCAGCCCCCAGGTCTGTGGGGCTACGCAAGCGGTTCCCAAAGAGCTTTAGAACAAGGCATAGTTTTCCCTGCTGGCTCTTTTGGCAGGGGACCCATCTCCAGCCGTATGGCCATTTTTGTCCCTGGCCCGGCGCCAAGTGGGAAAGGGTGGTGTAGAGGCTGAAGGCAGCAGCAAAGACTGCAGCCCCCAGGTCTGTGGGGCCAAGCAAGCCGTTCCCAAAGAGCTTTAGAACAAGGCCTAGTTTTCCCTGCTGGCTCTTTGGGCGGGGGACCCATCTCCAGCCGTATGGCCATTTTTGTGCCTGGCACGGCGCCAAGTGGGAAAGGGTGGCTTTGAGGCTGAAGGCAGCAGCAAAGCCCGCAGCCCCCAGGTCTGTGGGGCTACGCAAGCGGTTCCCAAAGAGCTTTAGAACAAGGCATAGTTTTCCCTGCTGGCTCTCTGGGCGGGGGACCCATCTGCAGCCGTATGGCCATTTTTGAGCCTGGAGCAGTGCCAAGTGGGAAAGGGTGTTGTCGAGGCTGAAGGCAGCAGGAAAGCCCGCAGCCCCCACGTCTGTGGGGCTACGCAAGCGGTTCCCAAAGAGCTTTAGAACAAGGCATAGTTTTCCCTGCTGGCTCTTTGGGCGGGGGACCCATCTCCAGCCGTATGGCCATTTTTGAGCCTGGCGCGGCGCCAAGTGGGAAAGGGTGGTGTCGAGGCTGAAGGCAGCAGGAAAGCCCGCAGCCCCCATGTCTGTGGGGCCAAGCAAGCGGTTCCCAAAGAGCTTTAGAACAAGGCATAGTTTTCCCTGCTGGCTCTTTGGGCGGGGGACCCATCTCCAGCCATAGGCCATTTTTGTGCTTGATAGGGCGCCAAGTGGGAAAGGGTGGCTTTGAGGCTGAAGGCAGCAGGAAAGCCTGCAGCCCCCAGGTCTGTGGGGCTACGCAAGCGGTTCCCAAAGAGCTTTAGAACAAGGCATAGTTTTCCCTGCTGGCTCTTTGTTCGGGGGACCCATCTCCAGCCGTAGGCCATTTTTGTGCCTGGCCCGGCGCCCAGTGGGAAAGGGTGGCTTTGAGGCTTGAAGGCAGCAGGAAAGCCCGCAGCCCCCAGGTCTGTGGGGCTACGCAAGCGGTTCCCAAAGAGCTTTAGAACAAGGCATAGTTTTCCCTGCTGGCTCTTTGGGCGGGGGACCCATCTCCAGCCGTATGGCCATTTTTGTGCCTGGCGCAGCGCCAAGTGGGAAAGGGTGGTTTTGAGGCTGAAGGCAGCAGCAAAGCCTGCAGCCCCCAGGTCTGTGGGGCTACGCAAGCGGTTCCCAAAGAGCTTTAGAACAAGGCATAGTTTTCCCTGCTGGCTCTTTGGGCGGGGGACCCATCTGCAGACATATGGCCATTTTTGTGCCTGGCCGGGGGCCAAGTGGGAAAGGGTGGCTTTGAGTCTGAAGGCAGCAGGAAAGCCCGCAGCCCCCAGGTCTGTGGGGCTACGCAAGCGGTTCCCAAAGAGCTTTAGAACAAGGCATAGTTTTCCCTGCTGGCTCCTTGGGCGGGGGACCCATCTCCAGCCGTATGGCCATTTTTGTGCCTAGCGCGACGCCAAGTGGGAAAGGGTGGCTTTGAGGCTGAAGGCAGCAGCAAAGCCTGCAGCCCCCAGGTCTGTGGGGCTACGCAAGCGGTTCCCAAAGAGCTTTAGAACAAGGCATAGTTTTCCCTGCTGGCTCTTTGGGCATGGGACCCATCTCCAGCCGTATGGCCATTTTTGTGCCTGGCGCGGCGCCAAGTGTGAAAGGGTGGCTTTGAGGCTGAAGGCAGCAAGACAGCCCGCAGCCCCCAGGTCTGTGTGGCTACGCAAGCGGTTCCCAAAGAGCTTTAGAACAAGGCATAGTTTTCCCTGCTGGCTCCTTGGGCGGGGGACCCATCTCCAGCCGTATGGCCATTTTTGTGCCTAGCGCGACGCCAAGTGGGAAAGCGTGGCTTTGAGGCTGAAGGCAGCAGCAAAGCCCGCAGCCCCCACGTCTGTGGGACAACGCAAGCGGTTCCCAAAGAGCTTTAGAACAAGGCATAGTTTTCCCTGCTGGCTCTTTGGGCGGGGGACCCATCTCCAGCCGTATGGCCATTTTTGAGCCTGGCGCGGCGCCAAGTGGGAAAGGGTGGTTTTGAGGCTGAAGGCAGCAGCAAAGCCTGCAGCCCTAAGGTCTGTGGGGCTACGCAAGCGGTTCCCAAAGAGCTTTAGAACAAGGCATAGTTTTCCCTGCTGGCTCTTTGGGCGGCGGACACATGTCGAGTCGTATGGCCATTTTTGTGCCTGGCGCGGCGCCAAGTGGGAAAGGGTGGTGTCGAGTCTGAAGGCAGCAGGAAAGCCTGCAGCCCCCAGGTCTGTGGGGCTACGCAAGCGGTTCCCAAAGAGCTTTAGAACAAGGCATAGTTTTCCCTGCTGGCTCTTTGGGCGGGGGACCCATCTCCAGCCGTATGGCCATTTTTGTGCCTGATAGGGCGCCAAGTGGGAAAGGGTGGTGTCGAGGCTGAAGACAGCAGGAAAGCCCGCAGCCCCCACGTCTGTGGGGCCAAGCAAGCCGTTCCCAAAGAGCTTTAGAACAAGGCATAGTTTTCCCTGCTGGCTCTTTGGGCGGGGGACCCATCTCCAGCCATAGGCCATTTTTGTGCCTGGCGCGGCGCCAAGTGGGAAAGGGTGGCTTTGAGGCTGAAGGCAGCAGGAAAGCCCGCAGCCCCCAGGTCTGTGGGGCTACGCAAGCGGTTCCCAAAGAGCTTTAGAACAAGGCATAGTTTTCCCTGCTGGCTCTTTGGGCGGGGGACCCATCTCCAGCCGTATGGCCATTTTTGTGCCTGGCGCGGTGCCAAGCGGGAAAGGGTGGTGTCGAGGCTGAAGGCAGCAGGAAAGCCCGCAGTCCCCAGGTCTGTGGGGCTACGCAAGCGGTTCCCAAAGAGCTTTAGAACAAGGCATAGTTTTCCCTGCTGGCTCTCTGGGCGGGGACCCATCTCCAGCCGTATGGCCATTTTTGAGCCTGGCGCGGCGCCAGGTGGGAAAGGGTGGCTTTGAGGCTGAAGGCAGGAGCAAAGCCTGCAGCCCCCAGGTCTGTGGGGCTACGCAAGCGGTTCCCAAAGAGCTTTAGAACAAGGCATAGTTTTCCCTGCTGGCTCTTTGGGCGGGGGACCCATCTCCAGCCGTATGGCCATTTTTGTGCCTGACAGGGCGCCAAGTGGGAAAGGGTGGCTTTGAGGCTGAAGGCAGGAGCAAAGCCTGCAGCCCCCAGGTCTGTGGGGCTACGCAAGCGGTTCCCAAAGAGCTTTAGAACAAGGCATAGTTTTCCCTGCTGGCTCTTTTGGCAGGGGACCCATCTCCAGCCGTATGGCCATTTTTGTGCCTGGCCCGGCGCCAAGTGGGAAAGGGTGGTGTAGAGGCTGAAGGCAGCAGCAAAGACTGCAGCCCCCAGGTCTGTGGGGCCAAGCAAGCCGTTCCCAAAGAGCTTTAGAACAAGGCCTAGTTTTCCCTGCTGGCTCTTTGGGCGGGGGACCCATCTCCAGCCGTATGGCCATTTTTGTGCCTGGCACGGCGCCAAGTCGGAAAGGGTGGCTTTGAGGCTGAAGGCAGCAGCAAAGCCCGCAGCCCCCAGGTCTGTGGGGCTACGCAAGCGGTTCCCAAAGAGCTTTAGAACAAGGCATAGTTTTCCCTGCTGGCTCTCTGGGCGGGGGACCCATCTGCAGCCGTATGGCCATTTTTGAGCCTGGAGCAGTGCCAAGTGGGAAAGGGTGTTGTCGAGGCTGAAGGCAGCAGGAAAGCCCGCAGCCCCCACGTCTGTGGGGCTACGCAAGCGGTTCCCAAAGAGCTTTAGAACAAGGCATAGTTTTCCCTGCTGGCTCTTTGGGCGGGGGACCCATCTCCAGCCGTATGGCCATTTTTGAGCCTGGCGCGGCGCCAAGTGGGAAAGGGTGGTGTCGAGGCTGAAGGCAGCAGGAAAGCCCGCAGCCCCCATGTCTGTGGGGCCAAGCAAGCGGTTCCCAAAGAGCTTTAGAACAAGGCATAGTTTTCCCTGCTGGCTCTTTGGGCGGGGGACCCATCTCCAGCCATAGGCCATTTTTGTGCTTGATAGGGCGCCAAGTGGGAAAGGGTGGCTTTGAGGCTGAAGGCAGCAGGAAAGCCTGCAGCCCCCAGGTCTGTGGGGCTACGCAAGCGGTTCCCAAAGAGCTTTAGAACAAGGCATAGTTTTCCCTGCTGGCTCTTTGTTCGGGGGACCCATCTCCAGCCATAGGCCATTTTTGTGCCTGGCCCGGCGCCCAGTGGGAAAGGGTGGCTTTGAGGCTTGAAGGCAGCAGGAAAGCCCGCAGCCCCCAGGTCTGTGGGGCTACGCAAGCGGTTCCCAAAGAGCTTTAGAACAAGGCATAATTTTCCCTGCTGGCTCTTTGGGCGGGGGACCCATCTCCAGCCGTATGGCCATTTTTGTGCCTGGCGCAGCGCCAAGTGGGAAAGGGTGGTTTTGAGGCTGAAGGCAGCAGCAAAGCCTGCAGCCCCCAGGTCTGTGGGGCTACGCAAGCGGTTCCCAAAGAGCTTTAGAACAAGGCATAGTTTTCCCTGCTGGCTCTTTGGGCGGGGGACCCATCTGCAGACATATGGCCATTTTTGTGCCTGGCCGGGGGCCAAGTGGGAAAGGGTGGCTTTGAGGCTGAAGGCAGCAGGAAAGCCCGCAGCCCCCAGGTGTGTGGGGCTACGCAAGCGGTTCCCAAAGAGCTTTAGAACAAGGCATAGTTTTCCCAGCTGGCTCTTAGGGCATGGGACCCATCTCCAGCCATAGGCCATTTTTGTGCCTGGCGCGAAGCCAAGTGGGAAAGGGTGGCTTTGAGGCTGAAGGCAGCAGGAAAGCCCGCAGCCCCCAGGTCTGTGCGGCTACGCAAGCGGTTCCCAAAGAGCTTTAGAACAAGGCATAGTTTTCCCTGCTGGCTCTTTGGGCGGGGGACCCATCTCCAGCCGTACGGCCATTTTTGTGCCTGGCGCGGCGCCAAGTGGGAAAGGGTGGTGTCGAGGCTGAAGGCAGCAGGAAAGCCCGCAGCCCCCAGGTCTGTGGGGCTACGCAAGCGGTTCCCAAAGAGCTTTAGAACAAGGCATAGTTTTCCCTGCTGGCTCTTTGGGCGGGGGACCCATCTCCAGCCGTATGGCCATTTTTGTGCATGGCGCAGCGCCAAGTGGGAAATGGTGGTATCGAGGCTGAAGGCAGCAGGAAAGCCCGCAGCCCCCAGGTCTGTGGGGCTACGCAAGCGGTTCCCAAAGAACTTTAGAACAAGGCATAGTTTTCCCTGCTCGCTCTTTGGGAGGGGGACCCATCTCCAGCCATATGGCCATTTTTGTGCCTGGCGAAGCCCCAAGTGCGAAAGGGTGGCTTTGAGGCTGAAGGCAGCAGGAAAGCCCGCAGCCCCCAGGTCTGTGGGGCTACGCAAGCGGTTCCCAAAGAGCTTTAGAACAAGGCATAGTTTTCCCTGCTGGCTCTTTGGGCGGGGGACCCATCTCCAGCCGTATGGCCATTTTTGTGGCTGATAGGGCGCCAAGTGGGAAAGGGTGGTGTCGAGGCTGAAGACAGCAGGAAAGCCCGCAGCCCCCACGTCTGTGGGGGCAAGCAAGCGGTTCCCAAAGAGCTTTAGAACAAGGCATAGTTTTCCCAGCTGGCTTTTTGGGCGTGGGACCCATCTCCAGACGTATGGCCATTTTTGTGCCTGGCGCGGTGCGTAGTGGGAAAGGGTGGTGTCGAGGCTGAAGGCAGCAGCAAAGCCTGCAGCCCCCAGGTCTGTGGGGCCAAGCAAGCGGTTCCCAAAGAGCTTTAGAACAAGGCATAGTTTTCCCTGCTGGCTCTTTGAGCATGGGACCCATCTCCAGCCGTATGGCCATTTTTGTCCCTGGCCCGGCGCCAAGAGGGAAAGGGTGGCTTTGAGGCTGAAGGCAGCAGGAAAGCCCGAAGCCCCCAGGTCTGTGGGGCTACGCAAGCGGTTCCCAAAGAGCTTTAGAACAAGGCATAGTTTTCCCTGCTCGCTCTTTGGGAGGGGGACCCATCTCCAGCCATATGGCCATTTTTGTGCCTGGCGAAGCCCCAAGTGCGAAAGGGTGGCTTTGAGGCTGAAGGCAGCAGGAAAGCCCGCAGCCCCCAGGTCTGTGGGGCTACGCAAGCGGTTCCCAAAGAGCTTTAGAACAAGGCATAGTTTTCCCTGCTGGCTCTCTGGGCGGGGGACCCATCTCCAGCCGTATGGCCATTTTTGAGCCTGGAGCAGTGCCAAGTGGGAAAGGGTGGTGTCGAGGCTGAAGGCAGCAGGAAAGCCCGCAGCCCCCAGGTCTGTGGGGCTACGCAAGCAGTTCCCAAAGAGCTTTAGAACAAGGCATAGTTTTCCCTGCTGGCTCTTTGGGCGGGGGACCCATCTCCAGCCATAGGCCATTTTTGTGCCTGGCGCGGCGCCCAGTGGGAAAGGGTGGCTTTGAGGCTTGAAGGCAGCAGGAAAGCCCGCAGTCCCCAGGTCTGTGGGGCTACGCAAGCGGTTCCCAAAGAGCTTTAGAAAAAGGCATAATTTTCCCTGCTGGCTCTTTGGGCGGGGGACCCATCTCCAGCCATATGGCCATTTTTGTGCCTGGCGCAGCGCCAAGTGGGAAAGGGTGGTTTTGAGGCTGAAGGCAGCAGCAAAGCCTGCAGCCCCCAGGTCTGTGGGGCTACGCAAGCGGTTCCCAAAGAGCTTTAGAACAAGGCATAGTTTTCCCTGCTGGCTCTTTGGGCGGGGGACCCATCTCCAGCCGTATGGCCATTTTTGTGCCTGGCGCGGTGCGTAGTGGGAAAGGGTGGTTTTGAGGCTGAAGGCAGCAGGAAAGCCCGCAGCCCCCACGTGTGTGGGGCTACGCAAGCGGTTCCCAAAGAGCTTTAGAACAAGGCATAGTTTTCCCTGCTGGCTCTTTGGGCATGGGACCCATCTCCAGCCATAGGCCATTTTTGTGCCTGATAGGGCGCCAAGTGGGAAAGGGTGGCTTTGAGGCTAAAGACAGCAGGAAAGCCTGCAGCCGCCAGGTCTGTGGGGCTACGCAAGCGGTTCCCAAAGAGCTTTAGAACAAGGCATAGTTTTCCCTGCTGGCTCTTTGGGTGGGGGACCCATCTCCAGCCGTATGGCCATTTTTGAGCCTGGAGCAGTGCCAAGTGGGAAAGGGTGGTTTTGAGGGTGAAGGCAGCAGGAAAGCCCGCAGCCCCCAGGTCTGTGGGGCTACGCAAGCGGTTCCCAAAGAGCTTTAGAACAAGGCATAGTTTTCCCTGCTGGCTCTCTGGGCGGGGGACCCATCTCCAGCCGTATGGCCATTTTTGTGCCTGGCGCGGCGCCAAGTGGGAAAGGGTGGTGTCGAGGCTGAAGGCAGCAGGAAAGCCCGCAGCCCCCACGTCTGTGGGGCCAAGCAAGCGGTTCCCAAAGAGCTTTAGAACAAGGCATAGTTTTCCCTGCTGGCTCTTTGGGCATGGGACCCATCTCCAGCCATAGGCCATTTTTGTGCTTGATAGGGCGCCAAGTGGGAAAGGGTGGCTTTGAGGCTGAAGGCAGCAGGAAAGCCTGCAGCCCCCAGGTCTGTGGGGCTATGCAAGCAGTTCCCAAAGAGCTTTAGAACAAGGCATAGTTTTCCCTGCTGGCTCTTTGTTCGGGGGACCCATCTCCAGCCATAGGCCATTTTTGTGCCTGGCCCGGCGCCCAGTGGGAAAGGGTGGCTTTGAGGCTTGAAGGCAGCAGGAAAGCCCGCAGCCCCCAGGTCTGTGGGGCTACGCAAGCGGTTCCCAAAGAGCTTTAGAACAAGGCATAGTTTTCCCTGCTGGCTCTTTGGGCGGGGGACCCATCTCCAGCCGTATGGCCATTTTTGAGCCTGGCGCGGCGCCAAGTGGGAAAGGGTGGTGTCGAGGCTAAAGGCAGCAGGAAAGCCCGCAGCCCCCAGGTCTGTGGGGCTACGCAAGCGGTTCCCAAAGAGCTTTAGAACAAGGCCTAGTTTTCCCTGCTGGCTCTCTGGGCGGGGGACCCATCTCCAGCCGTATGGCCATTTTTGAGCCTGGCGCGGCGCCAGGTGGGAAAGGGTGGCTTTGAGGCTGAAGGCAGGAGCAAAGCCTGCAGCCCCCAGGTCTGTGGTGCTACGCAAGCGGTTCCCAAAGAGCTTTAGAAGAAGGCATAGTTTTCCCAGCTGGCTCTTAGGGCATGGGACCCATCTCCAGCCATAGGCCATTTTTGTGCCTGGCGCGAAGCCAAGTGGGAAAGGGTGCTGTCGAGGCTGAAGGCAGCAGGAAAGCCCGCAGCCCCAAGGTCTGTGGGGCTACGCAAGCGGTTCCCAAAGAGCTTTAGAACAAGGCATAGTTTTCCCTGCTGGCTCTTTGGGCGGGGGACCCATCTCCAGTCGTATGGCTATTTTTATGCCTGGCGCGTTGCGTAGTGGGAAAGGGTGGTTTTGAGGCTGAAGGCAGCAGGAAAGCCCACAGCCCCCAGGTCTGTGGGGCTACGCAAGCGGTTCCCAAAGAGCTTTAGAACAAGGCATAGTTTTCCCTGCTCGCTCTTTGGGCGGGGGACCCATCTCCAGCCATAGGCCATTTTTGTGCCTGGCCCGGCGCCCAGTGGGAAAGGGTGGCTTTGAGGCTTGAAGGCAGCAGGAAAGCCCGCAGCCCCCAGGTCTGTGGAGCTACGCAAGCAGTTCCCAAAGAGCTTTAGAACAAGGCATAATTTTCCCTGCTGGCTCTTTGGGCGGGGGACCCATCTCCAGCCATATGGCCATTTTTGTGCCTGGCGCAGCGCCAAGTGGGAAAGGGTGGTTTTGAGGCTGAAGGCAGCAGCAAAGCCTGCAGCCCCCAGGTCTGTGGGGCTACGCAAGCGGTTCCCAAAGAGCTTTAGAACAAGGCATAGTTTTCCCTGCTGGCTCTTTGGGCGGGGGACCCATCTCCAGCCGTATGGCCATTTTTGTGCCTGGCCGGGGGCCAAGTGGGAAAGGGTGGTTTTGAGGCTGAAGGCATCAGGAAAGCCCGCAGCCCCCACGTGTGTGGGGCTACGCAAGCGGTTCCCAAAGAGCTTTAGAACAAGGCATAGTTTTCCCTGCTGGCTCTTTGGGCATGGGACCCATCTCCAGCCATAGGCCATTTTTGTGCTTGATAGGGCGCCAAGTGGGAAAGGGTGGTGTCGAGGCTGAAGGCAGCAGGAAAGCCCGCAGCCCCCAGGTCTGTGCGGCTACGCAAGCGGTTCCCAAAGAGCTTTAGAACAAGGCATAATTTTCCCTGCTGGCTCTCTGGGCGGGGGACCCATCTCCAGCCGTACGGCCATTTTTGTGCCTGGCGCGGCGCCAAGAGGGAAAGGGTGGTGTCGAGGCTAAAGGCAGCAGGAAAGCCCGCAGCCCCCAGGTCTGTGGAGCTACGCAAGCAGTTCCCAAAGAGCTTTAGAACAAGGCATAGTTTTCCCTGCTGGCTCTTTGGGCGGGGGACCCATCTCCAGCCGTATGGCCATTTTTGTGCCTGGCGCGGTGCCAAGTGTGAAAGGGTGGCTTTGAGGCTGAAGGCAGCAGGAAAGCCCGCAGCCCCCAGGTCTGTGGGGCTACGCAAGCGGTTCCCAAAGAGCTTTAGAACAAGGCATAGTTTTCCCTGCTGGCTCTTTGGGCATGGGACCCATCTCCACCCATAGGCCATTTTTGTGCCTGATAGGGCGCCAAGTGGGAAAGGGTGGTTTTGAGGCTAAAGACAGCAGGAAAGCCTGCAGCCCCCAGGTCTGTGGGGCTACACAAGCGGTTCCCAAAGAGCTTTAGAACAAGGCATAGTTTTCCCTGCTGGCTCTTTGGGCATGGGACCCATCTCCAGCCGTATGGCCATTTTTGAGCCTGGAGCAGTGCCAAGTGGGAAAGGGTGGTTTTGAGGGTGAAGGCAGCAGGAAAGCCCGCAGCCCCCAGGTCTGTGGGGCTACGCAAGCGGTTCCCAAAGAGCTTTAGAACAAGGCATAGTTTTCCCTGCTGGCTCTCTGGGCGGGGGACCCATCTCCAGCCGTATGGCCATTTTTGAGCCTGGCGCGGCGCCAAGTGGGAAAGGGTGGTGTCGAGGCTGAAGGCAGCAGGAAAGCCCGCAGCCCCCACGTCTGTGGGGCCAAGCAAGCGGTTCCCAAAGAGCTTTAGAACAAGGCATAGTTTTCCCTGCTGGCTCTTTGGGCCTGGGACCCATCTCCAGCCATAGGCCATTTTTGTGCTTGATAGGGCGCCAAGTGGGAAAGGGTGGCTTTGAGGCTGAAGACAGCAGGAAAGCCTGCAGCCCCCAGGTCTGTGGGGCTACGCAAGCAGTTCCCAAAGAGCTTTAGAACAAGGCATAGTTTTCCCTGCTGGCTCTTTGTTCGGGGGACCCATCTCCAGCCATAGGCCATTTTTGTGCCTGGCCCGGCGCCCAGTGGGAAAGGGTGGCTTTGAGGCTTGAAGGCAGCAGGAAAGCCCGCAGCCCCCAGGTCTGTGGGGCTACGCAAGCGGTTCCCAAAGAGCTTTAGAACAAGGCATAGTTTTCCCTGCTGGCTCTCTGGGCGGGGGACCCATCTCCAGCCGTATGGCCATTTTTGAGCCTGGCGCGGCGCCAAGTGGGAAAGGGTGGTGTCGAGGCTAAAGGCAGCAGGAAAGCCCGCAGCCCCCAGGTCTGTGGGGCTACGCAAGCGGTTCCCAAAGAGCTTTAGAACAAGGCATAGTTTTCCCTGCTGGCTCTCTGGGCGGGGGACCCATCTCCAGCCGTATGGCCATTTTTGAGCCTGGCGCGGCGCCAGGTGGGAAAGGGTGGCTTTGAGGCTGAAGGCAGGAGCAAAGCCTGCAGCCCCCAGGTCTGTGGTGCTACGCAAGCGGTTCCCAAAGAGCTTTAGAAGAAGGCATAGTTTTCCCAGCTGGCTCTTAGGGCATGGGACCCATCTCCAGCCGTATGGCCATTTTTGTGCCTGGCGCGAAGCCAAGTGGGAAAGGGTGCTGTCGAGGCTGAAGGCAGCAGGAAAGCCCGCAGCCCCAAGGTCTGTGGGGCTACGCAAGCGGTTCCCAAAGAGCTTTAGAACAAGGCATAGTTTTCCCTGCTGGCTCTTTGGGCGGGGGACCCATCTCCAGTCGTATGGCTATTTTTATGCCTGGCGCGTTGCGTAGTGGGAAAGGGTGGTTTTGAGGCTGAAGGCAGCAGGAAAGCCTGCAGCCCCCAGGTCTGTGGGGCTACGCAAGCGGTTCCCAAAGAGCTTTAGAACAAGGCATAGTTTTCCCTGCTGGCTCTTTGGGCGGGGGACCCATCTCCAGCCGTATGGCCATTTTTGTGCCTGGCCCGGCGCAAAGTGGGAAAGGGTGGCTTTGAGGCTGAAGGCAGCAGGAAAGCCCGCAGCCCCCAGGTCTGTGCGGCTACGCAAGCGGTTCCCAAAGAGCTTTAGAACAAGGCATAGTTTTCCCTGCTGGCTCTTTGGGTGGGGGACCCATCTGCAGCCGTATGGCCATTTTTGTGCCTGGCGCGGCGCCAAGAGGGAAAGGGTGGTGTCGAGGCTAAAGGCAGCAGGAAAGCCCGCAGCCCCCAGGTCTGTGGGGCTACGCAAGCGGTTCCCAAAGAGCTTTAGAACAAGGCATAGTTTTCCCTGCTGGCTCTTTGGGCATGGGACCCATCTCCAGCCATAGGCCATTTTTGTGCCTGATAGGGCGCCAAGTGGGAAAGGGTGGCTTTGAGGCTGAAGACAGCAGGAAAGCCTGCAGCCCCCAGGTCTGTGGGGCTACGCAAGCGGTTCCCAAAGACCTTTAGAACAAGGCATAGTTTTCCCTGCTGGCTCTTTGGGTGGGGGACCCATCTCCAGCCGTATGGCTATTTTTGTGCCTGACGCGGTGCGTAGTGGCATAGGGTGGTTTTGAGGCTGAAGGCAGCAGGAAAGCCCGCAGCCCCCACGTCTGTGGGGCCAAGCAAGCGGTTCCCAAAGAGCTTTAGAACAAGGCATAGTTTTCCCTGCTGGCTCTTTGGGCGGGGGACCCATCTCCAGCCGTATGGCCATTTTTGTACCTGGCGCGGTGCGTAGTGGGAAAGGGTGGTTTTGAGGCTGAAGGCAGCAGGAAAGCCCGCAGCCCCCAGGTCTGTGGGGCCAAGCAAGCGGTTCCCAAAGAGCTTTAGAAGAAGGCATAGTTTTCCCTGCTGGCTCTTTGGGCGGGGGACCCATCTCCAGCCGTATGGCCATTTTTGTGCCTGGCGCGGCGCCAAGTGGGTAAGGGTGGTGTCGAGGCTGAAGGCAGCAGCAAAGCCTGCAGCCCCCAGGTCTGTGGGGCCAAGCAAGCGGTTCCCAAAGAGCTTTAGAACAAGGCATAGTTTTCCCTGCTGGCTCTTTGGGCATGGGACCCATCTCCAGCCGTATGGCCATTTTTGTCCCTGGCCCGGCGCCAAGTGCGAAAGGGTGGCTTTGAGGCTGAAGGCAGCAGGAAAGCCCGCAGCCCCCAGGTCTGTGGGGCTACGCAAGCGGTTCCCAAAGAGCTTTAGAACAAGGCATAGTTTTCCCTGCTGGCTCTTTTGGCAGGGGACCCATCTCCAGCCGTATGGCCATTTTTGTGCCTGGCCCGGCGCCAAGTGGGAAAGGGTGGCTTTGAGACTGAAGGCAGCAGGAAAGCCCGCAGCCCCCAGGTCTGTGGGGCTACGCAAGCGGTTCCCAAAGAGCTTTAGAACAAGGCATAGTTTTCCCTGCTGGCTCTCTGGGCGGGGGACCCATCTCCAGCCGTATGGCCATTTTTGAGCCTGGAGCAGTGCCAAGTGGGAAAGGGTGGTGTCGAGGCTGAAGGCAGCAGGAAAGCCTGCAGCCCCCAGGTCTGTGGGGCTACGCAAGCAGTTCCCAAAGAGCTTTAGAACAAGGCATAGTTTTCCCTGCTGGCTCTTTGGGCGGGGGACCCATCTCCAGCCATAGGCCATTTTTGTGCCTGGCCCGGCGCCCAGTGGGAAAGGGTGGCTTTGAGGCTTGAAGGCAGCAGGAAAGCCCGCAGCCCCCAGGTCTGTGGGGCTACGCAAGCGGTTCCCAAAGAGCTTTAGAACAAGGCATAATTTTCCCTGCTGGCTCTTTGGGCGGGGTACCCATCTCCAGCCATATGGCCATTTTTGTGCCTGGCGCAGCGCCAAGTGGGAAAGGGTGGTTTTGAGGCTGAAGGCAGCAGCAAAGCCTGCAGCCCCCAGGTCTGTGGGGCTACGCAAGCGGTTCCCAAAGAGCTTTACAACAAGGCATAGTTTTCCCTGCTGGCTCTTTGGGCGGGGGACCCATCTCCAGCCGTATGGCCATTTTTTTGCCTGGCCGGGGGCCAAGTGGGAAAGGGTGGTTTTGAGGCTGAAGGCAGCAGGAAAGCCCGCAGCCCCCACGTGTGTGGGGCTACGCAAGCGGTTCCCAAAGAGCTTTAGAACAAGGCATAGTTTTCCCTGCTGGCTCTTTGGGCATGGGACCCATCTCCAGCCATAGGCCATTTTTGTGCTTGATAGGGCGCCAAGTGGGAAAGGGTGCTGTCGAGGCTGAAGGCAGCAGGAAAGCCCGCAGCCCCCAGGTCTGTGCGGCTACGCAAGCGGTTCCCAAAGAGCTTTAGAACAAGGCATAATTTTCCCTGCTGGCTCTTTGGGCGGGGGACCCATCTCCAGCCGTACGGCCATTTTTGTGCCTGGCGCGGCGCCAAGAGGGAAAGGGTGGTGTCGAGGCTAAAGGCAGCAGGAAAGCCCGCAGCCCCCAGGTCTGTGGAGCTACGCAAGCAGTTCCCAAAGAGCTTTAGAACAAGGCATAGTTTTCCCTGCTGGCTCTTTGGGCGGGGGACCCATCTCCAGCCGTATGGCCATTTTTGTGCATGGCGCAGCGCCAAGTGGGAAAGGGTGGCTTTGAGGCTGAAGGCAGCAGGAAAGCCCGCAGCCCCCAGGTCTGTGGGGCTACGCAAGCGGTTCCCAAAGAGCTTTAGAACAAGGCATAATTTTCCCTGCTGGCTCTTTGGGCATGGGACCCATCTCCACCCATAGGCCATTTTTGTGCCTAATAGGGCGCCAAGTGGGAAAGGGTGGCTTTGAGGCTAAAGACAGCAGGAAAGCCTGCAGCCCCCAGGTCTGTGGGGCTACGCAAGCGGTTCCCAAAGAGCTTTAGAACAAGGCATAGTTTTCCCTGCTGGCTCTTTGGGTGGGGGACCCATCTCCAGCCGTATGGCTATTTTTGTGCCTGACGCGGTGCGTAGTGGCATAGGGTGGTTTTGACGCTGAAGGCAGCAGGAAAGCCCGCAGCCCCCAGGTCTGTGGGGCTACGCAAGCGGTTCACCAAAGAGCTTTAGAACAAGGCATAGTTTTCCCTGCTGGCTCTTTGGGCGGGGGACCCATCTCCAGCCGTATGGCCATTTTTGTCCCTGGCCCGGCGCCAAGTGGGAAAGGGTGGTGTTGGGGCTGAAGGCAGCAGCAAAGCCCGCAGCCCCCAGGTCTGTGGGGCCAAGCAAGCGGTTCCCAAAGAGCTTTAGAACAAGGCATAGTTTTCCCTGCTGGCTCTTTGGGCGGGGGACCCATCTCCAGCCGTATGGCCATTTTTGTGCCTGGCAAGGCGCCAAGTGGGAAAGGGTGGTGTCGAGGCTAAAGGCAGCAGGAAAGCCCGCAGCCCCCAGGTCTGTGGAGCTACGCAAGCAGTTCCCAAAGAGCTTTAGAACAAGGCATAGTTTTCCCTGCTGGCTCTTTGGGCGGGGGACCCATCTCCAGCCGTATGGCCATTTTTGTGCATGGCGCAGCGCCAAGTGGGAAAGGGTGGCTTTGAGGCTGAAGGCAGCAGGAAAGCCCGCAGCCCCCAGGTCTGTGGGGCTACGCAAGCGGTTCCCAAAGAGCTTTAGAACAAGGCATAATTTTCCCTGCTGGCTCTTTGGGCATGGGACCCATCTCCACCCATAGGCCATTTTTGTGCCTAATAGGGCGCCAAGTGGGAAAGGGTGGCTTTGAGGCTAAAGACAGCAGGAAAGCCTGCAGCCCCCAGGTCTGTGGGGCTACGCAAGCGGTTCCCAAAGAGCTTTAGAACAAGGCATAGTTTTCCCTGCTGGCTCTTTGGGTGGGGGACCCATCTCCAGCCGTATGGCTATTTTTGTGCCTGACGCGGTGCGTAGTGGCATAGGGTGGTTTTGAGGCTGAAGGCAGCAGGAAAGCCCGCAGCCCCCACGTCTGTGGGGCCAAGCAAGCGGTTCCCAAAGAGCTTTAGAACAAGGCATAGTTTTCCCTGCTGGCTCTTTGGGCGGGGGACCCATCTCCAGCCGTATGGCCATTTTTGTGCCTGGCGCGGTGCGAAGTGGGAAAGGGTGGTTTTGACGCTGAAGGCAGCAGGAAAGCCCGCAGCCCCCAGGTCTGTGGGGCTACGCAAGCGGTTCACCAAAGAGCTTTAGAACAAGGCATAGTTTTCCCTGCTGGCTCTTTGGGCGGGGGACCCATCTCCAGCCGTATGGCCATTTTTGTCCCTGGCCCGGCGCCAAGTGGGAAAGGGTGGTGTTGGGGCTGAAGGCAGCAGCAAAGCCCGCAGCCCCCAGGTCTGTGGGGCCAAGCAAGCGGTTCCCAAAGAGCTTTAGAACAAGGCATAGTTTTCCCTGCTGGCTCTTTGGGCGGGGGACCCATCTCCAGCCGTATGGCCATTTTTGTGCCTGGCAAGGCGCCAAGTGGGAAAGGGTGGCTTTGAGGCTGAAGGCAGCAGGAAAGCCCGCAGCCCCCAGGTCTGTGGGGATACGCAAGCGGTTCCCAAAGAGCTTTAGAACAAGGCATAGTTTTCCCTGCTGGCTCTTTGGGCGGGGGACCCATCTCCAGCCGTATGGCCATTTTTGTGCCTGGCGCGGCGCCAAGTGGGAAAGGGTGGTGTCGAGGCTGAAGGCAGCAGGAAAGCCCGCAGCCCCCAGGTCTGTGGGGCCAAGCAAGCGGTTCCCAAAGAGCTTTAGAACAAGGCATAGTTTTCCCTGCTGGCTCTTTGGGCATGGGACCCATCTCCAGCCATAGGCCATTTTTGTGCTTGATAGGGCGCCAAGTGGGAAAGGGTGGCTTTGAGGCTGAAGGCAGCAGCAAAGACTGCAGCCCCCAGGTCTGTGGGGCCAAGCAAGCGGTTCCCAAAGAGCTTTAGAACAAGGCATAGTTTTCCCTGCTGGCTCTTTGGGCGGGGGACCCATCTCCAGCCACAGGCCATTTTTGTGCCTGGCCCGGCGCCCAGTGGGAAAGGGTGGCTTTGAGGCTTGAAGGCAGCAGGAAAGCCCGCAGCCCCCAGGTCTGTAGGGCTACGCAAGCGGTTCCCAAAGAGCTTTAAAACAAGGCATAATTTTCCCTGCTGGCTCTTTGGGCGGGGGACCCATCTCCAGCCGTATGGCCATTTTTGTGCCTGGCCGGGAGCCAAGTGGGAAAGGGTGGTTTTGAGGCTGAAGGCAGCAGGAAAGCCCGCAGCCCCCAGGTCTGTGGGGCTACGCAAGCGGTTCCCAAAGAGCTTTAGAACAAGGCATAGTTTTCCCTGCTGGCTCTTTGGGCATGGGACCCATCTCCAGCCATAGGCCATTTTTGTGCTTGATAGGGCGCCAAGTGGGAAAGGGTGGTGTCGAGGCTGAAGGCAGCAGCAAAGCCCGCAGCCCCCAGGTCTGTGGGGCTACGCAAGCGGTTCCCAAAGAGCTTTAGAACAAGGCATAGTTTTCCCTGCTGGCTCTCTGGGCGGGGGACCCATCTCCAGCCGTATGGCCATTTTTGAGCCTGGCGCGGCGCCAGGTGGGAAAGGGTGGCTTTGAGGCTGAAGGCAGGAGCAAAGCCTGCAGCCCCCAGGTCTGTGGTGCTACGCAAGCGGTTCCCAAAGAGCTTTAGAACAAGTCATAGTTTTCCCAGCTGGCTCTTAGGGCATGGGACCCATCTCCAGCCATAGGCCATTTTTGTGCCTGGCACGAAGCCAAGTGGGAAAGGGTGCTGTCGAGGCTGAAGGCAGCAGGAAAGCCTGCAGCCCCCAGGTGTGTGGGGCTACGCAAGCGGTTCCCAAAGAGCTTTAGAACAAGGCATAATTTTCCCTGCTGGCTCTTTGGGCGGGGGACCCATCTCCAGCCGTATGGCTATTTTTGTCCCTGGCGCGGTGCGTAGTGGCATAGGATGGTTTTGAGGCTGAAGGCAGCAGGAAAGCCTGCAGCCCCCAGGTCTGTGCGGCTACACAAGCGGTTCCCAAAGAGCTTTAGAACAAGGCATAGTTTTCCCTGCTGGCTCTTTGGGCGGGGGACCCATCTCCAGCCGTACGGCCATTTTTGCGCCTGGCCCGGCGCAAAGTGGGAAAGGGTGGCTTTGAGGCTGAAGGCAGCAGCAAAGCCCGCAGCCCCCAGGTCTGTGCGGCTACGCAAGCGGTTCCCAAAGAGCTTTAGAACAAGGCATAGTTTTCCCTGCTGGCTCTTTGGGCGGGAGACCCATCTCCAGCCATAGGCCATTTTTGTGCCTGGCGCGACGCCAAGTGGGAAAGGGTGTTGTCGAGGCTGAAGGCAGCAGGAAAGCCCGCAGCCCCCAGGTCTGTGGGGCCACACAAGCGGTTCCCAAAGAGCTTTAGAACAAGGCATAGTTTTCCCTGCTGGCTCTTTGGGCGGGGGACCCATCTCCAGCCGTATGGCCATTTTTGTGCCTGGCGCGGCGCCAAGTGGGAAAGGGTGGCTTTGAGGCTGAAGACAGCAGGAAAGCCCGCAGCCCCCAGGTCTGTGGGGCTACGCAAGCGGTTCCCAAAGAGCTTTAGAACAAGGCATAGTTTTCCCTGCTGGCTCTTTGGGCGGGGGACCCATCTGCAGACATATGGCCATTTTTGTGCCTGGCACGACGCCAAGTGGGAAAGGGTGGCTTTGACGCTGAAGGCAGCAGGAAAGCCCGCAGCCCCCAGTCTGTGGGGCTACGCAAGCGGTTCCCAAAGAGCTTTAGAACAAGGCATAGTTTTCCCTACTGGCTCTTTGGGCGGGAGACCCCATCTCCAGCCGTATGGCCATTTTTGTGCCTGGCGCGACGCCAAGTGGGAAAGGGTGTTGTCGAGGCTGAAGGCAGCAGGAAAGCCCGCAGCCCCCAGGTCTGTGCGGCTACGCAAGCGGTTCCCAAAGAGCTTTAGAACAAGGCATAGTTTTCCCTGCTGGCTCTTTGGGCATGGGACACATCTCCAGCCATAGGCCATTTTTGTGCCTGGCGCGACGCCAAGTGGGAAAGGGTGGTGTCGAGGTTGAAGGCAGCAGGAAAGCCTGCAGCCCCCAGGTCTGTGGGGCTACACAAGCGGTTCCCAAAGAGCTTTAGAACAAGGCATAGTTTTCCCTGCTGGCTCTTTGGGCATGGGACCCATCTCCAGCCGTATGGCCATTTTTGTGCCTGGCGCGGCGCCAAGTGGGAAAGGGTGGTGTCGAGGCTGAAGGCAGCACGAAAGCCCGCAGCCCCCAGGTCTCTGGGGCTACGCAAGCGGTTCCCAAAGAGCTTTAGAACAAGGCATAGTTTTCCCTGCTGGCTCTTTGGGCGGGGGACCCATCTCCAGCCGTACGGCCATTTTTGCGCCTGGCCCGGCGCAAAGTGGGAAAGGGTGGCTTTGAGGCTGAAGGCAGCAGCAAAGCCCGCAGCCCCCAGGTCTGTGCGGCTACGCAAGCGGTTCCCAAAGAGCTTTAGAACAAGGCATAGTTTTCCCTGCTGGCTCTTTGGGCGGGAGACCCATCTCCAGCCATAGGCCATTTTTGTGCCTGGCGCGACGCCAAGTGGGAAAGGGTGTTGTCGAGGCTGAAGGCAGCAGGAAAGCCCGCAGCCCCCAGGTCTGTGGGGCCCACACAAGCGGTTCCCAAAGAGCTTTAGAACAAGGCATAGTTTTCCCTGCTGGCTCTTTGGGCGGGGGACCCATCTCCAGCCGTATGGCCATTTTTGTGCCTGGCGCGGCGCCAAGTGGGAAAGGGTGGCTTTGAGGCTGAAGACAGCAGGAAAGCCCGCAGCCCCCCAGGTCTGTGGGGCTACGCAAGCGGTTCCCAAAGAGCTTTAGAACAAGGCATAGTTTTCCCTGCTGGCTCTTTGGGCGGGGGACCCATCTGCAGACATATGGCCATTTTTGTGCCTGGCACGACGCCAAGTGGGAAAGGGTGGCTTTGACGCTGAAGGCAGCAGGAAAGCCCGCAGCCCCCAGGTCTGTGGGGCTACGCAAGCGGTTCCCAAAGAGCTTTAGAACAAGGCATAGTTTTCCCTACTGGCTCTTTGGGCGGGAGACCCATCTCCAGCCGTATGGCCATTTTTGTGCCTGGCGCGACGCCAAGTGGGAAAGGGTGTTGTCGAGGCTGAAGGCAGCAGGAAAGCCCGCAGCCCCCAGGTCTGTGCGGCTACGCAAGCGGTTCCCAAAGAGCTTTAGAACAAGGCATAGTTTTCCCTGCTGGCTCTTTGGGCATGGGACACATCTCCAGCCATAGGCCATTTTTGTGCCTGGCGCGACGCCAAGTGGGAAAGGGTGGTGTCGAGGTTGAAGGCAGCAGGAAAGCCTGCAGCCCCCAGGTCTGTGGGGCTACACAAGCGGTTCCCAAAGAGCTTTAGAACAAGGCATAGTTTTCCCTGCTGCTCTTTGGGCATGGGACCCATCTCCAGCCGTATGGCCATTTTTGTGCCTGGCGCGGCGCCAAGTGGGAAAGGGTGGTGTCGAGGCTGAAGGCAGCACGAAAGCCCGCAGCCCCCAGGTCTCTGGGGCTACGCAAGCGGTTCCCAAAGAGCTTTAGAACAAGGCATAGTTTTCCCTGCTGGCTCTTTGGGCGGGGGACCCATCTCCAGCCGTATGGCCATTTTTGTGCCTAGCGTGGCGCCAAATGGGAAAGGGTGGCTTTGAGGCTGAAGGCAGCAGGAAAGTCTGCAGCCCCCAGGTCTGTGGGGCTACGCAAGCGGTTCCCAAAGAGCTTTAGAACAAGGCATAGTCTTCCCTGCTGGCTCTCTGGGCCGGGGACCCATCTCCAGCCATAGGCCATTTTTGTGCCTGGCGCAGTGCCAAGTGGGAAAGGGTGGTGTCGAGGCTGAAGGCAGCAGCAAAGCCCGCAGCCCCCAGGTCTGTGGGGCTACGCAAGCGTTTCCCAAAGAGCTTTAGAACAAGGCATAGTTTTCCCTGCTGGCTCTTTGGGCGGGGGGACCCATCTCCAGCCATAGGCCATTTTTGTGCCTGGCGCGGCGCCAAGTGGGAAAGGGTGGTGTCGAGGCTGAAGGCAGCAGGAAAGCCTGCAGGCCCCACGTCTGTGGGGCTACGCAAGTGGTTCCCAAAGAGCTTTAGAACAAGGCATAGTTTTCCCAGCTGGCTCTTTGGGCGGGGGACCCATCTCCAGCCATAGGCCATTTTTGTGCCTGGCGCGGCGCCAAGTGGGAAAGGGTGGCTTTGAGGCTGAAGGCAGCAGGAAAGCCTGCAGCCCCCCAGGTCTGTGGGGCTACGCAAGCGGTTCCCAAAGAGCTTTAGAACAAGGCATAGTTTTCCCTGCTGGCTCTTTGGGCGGGGGACCCATCTCCAGCCGTATGGCCATTTTTGTGCCTGGCCCGGCGCCAAGTGGGAAAGGGTGGGTGTCGAGGCTGAAGGCAGCAGGAAAGCCCACAGCCCCCAGGTCTGTGGGGCTACGCAAGCGGTTCCCAAAGAGCTTTAGAACAAGGCATAGTTTTCCCTGCTGGCTCTTTGGGCGGGGGACCCATCTCCAGCCGTATGGCCATTTTTGTGCCTGGCGCGGTGCGTAGTGTGAAAGGGTGGTTTTGAGGCTGAAGGCAGCAGGAAAGCCTGCAGCCCACAGCTCTGTGGGGCCAAGGAAGCTGTTCCCAAAGAGCTTTAGAACAAGGCATAGTTTTCCGTGATGGCTCTTTGGGCATGGGACCCATCTCCAGCCATAGGCCATTTTTGTGCCTGGCGCGGTGCGTAATGGGAAAGGGTGGCTTTGAGGCTGAAGGCAGCAGGAAAGCCCGCAGCCCCCAGGTCTGTGGGGCTACGCAAGCGGTTCCCAAAGAGCTTTAGAACAAGGCATAGTTTTCCCTGCTGGCTCTTTGGGCGGGGGACCCATCTCCAGCCATAGGCCATTTTTTGTGCCTGGCGCGACGCCAAGTGGGAAAGGGTGGTGTCGAGGTTGAAGGCAGCAGGAAAGCCTGCAGCCCCCAGGTCTGTGGGGCTAACGCAAGCGGTTCCCAAAGAGCTTTAGAACAAGGCATAGTTTTCCCCTGCTGGCTCCTTGGGCGGGGGACCCATCTCCAGCCGTATGGCCATTTTTGTGCCTGGCGCGGCGCCCAGTGGGAAAGGGTGGTTTTGAGGCTGAAGGCAGCAGGAAAGCCCGCAGCTCCCAGGTCTGTGGAGCTACGCAAGTGGTTCCCAAAGAGCTTTAGAACAAGGCATAGTTTTCCCTGCTGGCTCTTTGGGCATGGGACCCATCTCCAGCCATAGGCCATTTTTGTGCTTGATAGGGGCGCCAAGTGGGAAAGGGTGGTGTCGAGGCTGAAGGCAGCAGCAAAGCCCGCAGCCCCCAGGTCTGTGGGGCTACGCAAGCGGTTCCCAAAGAGCTTTAGAACAAGGCATAGTTTTCCCTGCTGGCTCTCTGGCGGGGGACCCATCTCCAGCCGTATGGCCATTTTTGAGCCTGGCGCGGCGCCAGGTGGGAAAGGGTGGCTTTGAGGCTGAAGGCAGGAGCAAAGCCTGCAGCCCCCAGGTCTGTGGTGCTACGCAAGCGGTTCCCAAAGAGCTTTAGAACAAGTCATAGTTTTCCCAGCTGGCTCTTAGGGCATGGGACCCATCTCCAGCCATAGGCCATTTTTGTGCCTGGCACGAAGCCAAGTGGGAAAGGGTGCTGTCGAGGCTGAAGGCAGCAGGAAAGCCTGCAGCCCCCAGGTGTGTGGGGCTACGCAAGCGGTTCCCAAAGAGCTTTAGAACAAGGCATAATTTTCCCTGCTGGCTCTTTGGGCGGGGGACCCATCTCCAGCCGTATGGCTATTTTTGTCCCTGGCGCGGTGCGTAGTGGCATAGGATGGTTTTGAGGCTGAAGGCAGCAGGAAAGCCTGCAGCCCCCAGGTCTGTGCGGCTACACAAGCGGTTCCCAAAGAGCTTTAGAACAAGGCATAGTTTTCCCTGCTGGCTCTTTGGGCGGGGGACCCATCTCCAGCCGTACGGCCATTTTTGCGCCTGGCCCGGCGCAAAGTGGGAAAGGGTGGCTTTGAGGCTGAAGGCAGCAGCAAAGCCCGCAGCCCCCAGGTCTGTGCGGCTACGCAAGCGGTTCCCAAAGAGCTTTAGAACAAGGCATAGTTTTCCCTGCTGGCTCTTTGGGCGGGAGACCCATCTCCAGCCATAGGCCATTTTTGTGCCTGGCGCGACGCCAAGTGGGAAAGGGTGTTGTCGAGGCTGAAGGCAGCAGGAAAGCCCGCAGCCCCCAGGTCTGTGGGGCCACACAAGCGGTTCCCAAAGAGCTTTAGAACAAGGCATAGTTTTCCCTGCTGGCTCTTTGGGCGGGGGACCCATCTCCAGCCGTATGGCCATTTTTGTGCCTGGCGCGGCGCCAAGTGGGAAAGGGTGGCTTTGAGGCTGAAGACAGCAGGAAAGCCCGCAGCCCCCAGGTCTGTGGGGCTACGCAAGCGGTTCCCAAAGAGCTTTAGAACAAGGCATAGTTTTCCCTGCTGGCTCTTTGGGCGGGGGACCCATCTGCAGACATATGGCCATTTTTGTGCCTGGCACGACGCCAAGTGGGAAAGGGTGGCTTTGACGCTGAAGGCAGCAGGAAAGCCCGCAGCCCCCAGGTCTGTGGGGCTACGCAAGCGGTTCCCAAAGAGCTTTAGAACAAGGCATAGTTTTCCCTACTGGCTCTTTGGGCGGGAGACCCATCTCCAGCCGTATGGCCATTTTTGTGCCTGGCGCGACGCCAAGTGGGAAAGGGTGTTGTCGAGGCTGAAGGCAGCAGGAAAGCCCGCAGCCCCCAGGTCTGTGCGGCTACGCAAGCGGTTCCCAAAGAGCTTTAGAACAAGGCATAGTTTTCCCTGCTGGCTCTTTGGGCATGGGACACATCTCCAGCCATAGGCCATTTTTGTGCCTGGCGCGACGCCAAGTGGGAAAGGGTGGTGTCGAGGTTGAAGGCAGCAGGAAAGCCTGCAGCCCCCAGGTCTGTGGGGCTACACAAGCGGTTCCCAAAGAGCTTTAGAACAAGGCATAGTTTTCCCTGCTGGCTCTTTGGGCATGGGACCCATCTCCAGCCGTATGGCCATTTTTGTGCCTGGCGCGGCGCCAAGTGGGAAAGGGTGGTGTCGAGGCTGAAGGCAGCACGAAAGCCCGCAGCCCCCAGGTCTCTGGGGCTACGCAAGCGGTTCCCAAAGAGCTTTAGAACAAGGCATAGTTTTCCCTGCTGGCTCTTTGGGCGGGGGACCCATCTCCAGCCGTATGGCCATTTTTGTGCCTAGCGCGGCGCCAAATGGGAAAGGGTGGCTTTGAGGCTGAAGGCAGCAGGAAAGTCTGCAGCCCCCAGGTCTGTGGGGCTACGCAAGCGGTTCCCAAAGAGCTTTAGAACAAGGCATAGTCTTCCCTGCTGGCTCTCTGGGCCGGGGACCCATCTCCAGCCATAGGCCATTTTTGTGCCTGGCGCAGTGCCAAGTGGGAAAGGGTGGTGTCGAGGCTGAAGGCAGCAGCAAAGCCCGCAGCCCCCAGGTCTGTGGGGCTACGCAAGCGTTTCCCAAAGAGCTTTAGAACAAGGCATAGTTTTCCCTGCTGGCTCTTTGGGCGGGGGACCCATCTCCAGCCATAGGCCATTTTTGTGCCTGGCGCGGCGCCAAGTGGGAAAGGGTGGTGTCGAGGCTGAAGGCAGCAGGAAAGCCTGCAGGCCCCACGTCTGTGGGGCTACGCAAGTGGTTCCCAAAGAGCTTTAGAACAAGGCATAGTTTTCCCAGCTGGCTCTTTGGGCGGGGGACCCATCTCCAGCCATAGGCCATTTTTGTGCCTGGCGCGGCGCCAAGTGGGAAAGGGTGGCTTTGAGGCTGAAGGCAGCAGGAAAGCCTGCAGCCCCCAGGTCTGTGGGGCTACGCAAGCGGTTCCCAAAGAGCTTTAGAACAAGGCATAGTTTTCCCTGCTGGCTCTTTGGGCGGGGGACCCATCTCCAGCCGTATGGCCATTTTTGTGCCTGGCCCGGCGCCAAGTGGGAAAGGGTGGTGTCGAGGCTGAAGGCAGCAGGAAAGCCCACAGCCCCCAGGTCTGTGGGGCTACGCAAGCGGTTCCCAAAGAGCTTTAGAACAAGGCATAGTTTTCCCTGCTGGCTCTTTGGGCGGGGGACCCATCTCCAGCCGTATGGCCATTTTTGTGCCTGGCGCGGTGCGTAGTGTGAAAGGGTGGTTTTGAGGCTGAAGGCAGCAGGAAAGCCTGCAGCCCACAGCTCTGTGGGGCCAAGGAAGCTGTTCCCAAAGAGCTTTAGAACAAGGCATAGTTTTCCGTGATGGCTCTTTGGGCATGGGACCCATCTCCAGCCATAGGCCATTTTTGTGCCTGGCGCGGTGCGTAATGGGAAAGGGTGGCTTTGAGGCTGAAGGCAGCAGGAAAGCCCGCAGCCCCCAGGTCTGTGGGGCTACGCAAGCGGTTCCCAAAGAGCTTTAGAACAAGGCATAGTTTTCCCTGCTGGCTCTTTGGGCGGGGGACCCATCTCCAGCCATAGGCCATTTTTGTGCCTGGCGCGACGCCAAGTGGGAAAGGGTGGTGTCGAGGCTGAAGGCAGCAGCAAAGCCTGCAGCCCCCAGGTCTGTGGGGCTACGCAAGCGGTTCCCAAAGAGCTTTAGAACAAGGCATAGTTTTCCCTGCTGGCTCCTTGGGCGGGGGACCCATCTCCAGCCGTATGGCCATTTTTGTGCCTGGCGCGGCGCCCAGTGGGAAAGGGTGGTGTCGAGGCTGAAGGCAGCAGGAAAGCCCGCAGCTCCCAGGTCTGTGGAGCTACGCAAGTGGTTCCCAAAGAGCTTTAGAACAAGGCATAGTTTTCCTTGCTGGCTCTTTGGGCAGGGGACCCATCTCCAGCCATATGGCCATTTTTGTGCCTGATGCGGCGTCCAGTGGAAAAGGGTGGCTTTGAGGTTGAAGGCAGCAGCAAAGCCTGCAGCCCCCAGGTCTGTGGGGCTACGCAAGCGGTTCCCAAAGAGCTTTAGAACAAGGCATAGTTTTCCCAGCTGGCTCTTTGGGCGGGGGACCCATCTCCAGCTGTATGGCCATTTTTGTGCCTGGCGCGGTGCCAAGTGGGAAAGGGTGGTGTCGAGTCTGAAGGCAGCAGGAAAGCCCGCAGCCCCCAGGTCTGTGGGGCTACGCAAGCGGTTCCCAAAGAGCTTTAGAACAAGGCATAGTTTTCCCTGCTGGCTCTCTGGGCGGGGGACCCATCTCCAGCCGTATGGCCATTTTTGTGCCTGGCGCGGCGCCAAGTGGGAAAGGGTGGTGTCGAGGCTGAAGGCAGCAGCAAAGCCCGCAGCCCCCAGGTCTGTGGGGCTACGCAAGCGGTTCCCAAAGAGCTTTAGAACAAGGCATAGTTTTCCCTGCTTGTTCTTTGGGCGGGGGACCCATCTCCAGCCGTATGGCCATTTTTGTGCCTGGCGCGGCGCCAAGTGGGAAAGGGTGGTGTCGAGGCTGAAGGCAGCAGCAAAGCCCGCAGCCCCCAGGTCTGTGGGGCTACGCAAGCGGTTCCCAAAGAGCTTTAGAAGAAGGCATAGTTTTCCCTGCTGGCTCTTTGGGCGGGGGACCCATCTCCAGCCGTATGGCCATTTTTGTGCCTAGCGCGGCGCCAAGTGGGAAAGGGTGGTGTCGAGGCTGAAGGCAGCAGGAAAGCCCGCAGCCCCCAGGTCTGTGGGGCTACGCAAGCGGTTCCCAAAGAGCTTTAGAACAAGGCATAGTTTTCCCTGCTGGCTCTTTGGGCGGGGGACCCATCTCCAGCCGTATGGCCATTTTTGTGCCTGGCACGGCGCCAAGTGGGAAAGGGTGGTGTCGAGGCTGAAGGCAGCAGCAAAGCCCGCAGCCCCCAGGTCTGTAGGGCTACGCAAGCGGTTCCCAAAGAGCTTTAGAACAAGGCATAGTTTTCCCTGCTGGCTCTTTGGGCGGGGGACCCATCTCCAGCCGTATGGCCATTTTTGTGCCTGGCGCGGTGCCAAGTGTGAAAGGGTGGCTTTGAGGCTGAAGGCAGGAGCAAAGCCTGCAGCCCTAAGGTCTGTGGGGCTACGCAAGCGGTTCCCAAAGAGCTTTAGAACAAGGCATAGTTTTCCCTGCTGGCTCTTTGGGCATGGGACCCATCTCCAGCCATAGGCCATTTTTCTGCCAGGCGCGATGCCAAGTGGGAAAGGGTGGTGTCGAGTCTGAAGGCAGCAGGAAAGCCCACAGCCCCCAGGTCTGTGGGGCTACGCAAGCGGTTCCCAAAGAGCTTTAGAACAAGGCATAGTTTTCCCTGCTGGCTCTTTGGGCGGGGGACCCATCTCCAGCCGTATGGCCAATTTGTGCCTAGCGCGACGCCAAGTGAGAAAGGGTGGCTTTGAGGCTGAAGGCAGCAGCAAAGCCCACAGCCCCCAGGTCTGTGGGGCTACGCAAGCGGTTCCCAAAGAGCTTTAGAACAAGGCATAGTTTTCCCTGCTGGCTCTTTGGGCGGGGGACCCATCTCCAGCCGTATGGCCATTTTTGTGCCTGGCGCGGCGCCAAGTGGGAAAGGGTGGTGTCGAGGCTGAAGGCAGCAGGAGAGCCCGCAGCCCCCAGGTCTGTGGGGCTACGCAAGCGGTTCCCAAAGAGCTTTAGAACAAGGCATAGTTTTCCCTGCTGGCTCTTTGGGCATGGGACCCATCTCCAGCCGTATGGCCATTTTTGTGCCTGGCGCAGTGCGTAGTGGGAAAGGGTGGTTTTGAGGCTGAAGGCAGCAGGAAAGCCTGCAGCCCCCAGGTCTGTGGGGCCAAGCAAGCGGTTCCCAAAGAGCTTTAGAACAAGGCATAGTTTTCCCTGCTGGCTCTTTGGGCATGGGACCCATCTCCAGCCATAGGCCATTTTTGTGCCTGATAGGGCGCCAAGTGGGAAAGGGTGGCTTTGAGGCTGAAGGCAGCAGGAAAGCCTGCAGCCCCAGGTCTGTAGGGCTACGCAAGCGGTTCCCAAAGAGCTTCAGAACAAGGCATAGTTTTCCCTGCTGGCTCTTTGGGCATGGGACCCATCTCCAGCCATAGGCCATTTTTCTGCCTGGCGCGGTGCCAAGTGGGAAAGGGTGGTGTCGAGGCTGAAGGCAGCAGGAAAGCCTGCAGCCCCCAGGTCTGTGGGGCTACGCAAGCGGTTCCCAAAGAGCTTTAGAACAAGGCATAATTTTCCCTGCTGGCTCTTTGGGCGGGGGACCCATCTCCAGCCGTATGGCCATTTTTGTGCCTGGCGCGGCGCCAAGTGGGAAAGGGTGGTGTCGAGTCTGAAGGCAGCAGGAAAGCCTGCAGCCCCCAGGTCTGTGGGGCTACGCAAGTGGTTCCCAAAGAGCTTTAGAACAAGGCATAGTTTTCCCTGCTGGCTCTTTGGGCGGGGGACCCATCTCCAGCCGTATGGCCAATTTGTGCCTAGCGCGACGCCAAGTGGGAAAGGGTGGCTTTGAGTCTGAAGGCAGCAGCAAAGCCTGCAGCCCCCAGGTCTGTGGGGCTACGCAAGCGGTTCTCAAAGAGCTTTAGAACAATGCATAGTTTTCCTTGCTGGGTCTTTGGGCATGGGACCCATCTCCAGCCATAGGCCATTTTTGTGCCTGATAGGGCGCCAAGTGGGAAAGGGTTGCTTTGAGGCTGAAGACAGCAGGAAAGCCCGCAGCCCCCAGGTCTGTGGGGCTACGCAAGCGGTTCCCAAAGAGCTTTAGAACAAGGCATAGTTTTCCCTGCTGGCTCTTTGGGCGGGGGACCCATCTGCAGACATATGGCCATTTTTGTGCCTGGCACGACGCCAAGTGGGAAAGGGTGGCTTTGACGCTGAAGGCAGCAGGAAAGCCCGCAGCCCCCAGGTCTGTGGGGCTACGCAAGCGGTTCCCAAAGAGCTTTAGAACAAGGCATAGTTTTCCCTACTGGCTCTTTGGGCGGGAGACCCATCTCCAGCCATAGGCCATTTTTGTGCCTGGCGCGACGCCAAGTGGGAAAGGGTGTTGTCGAGGCTGAAGGCAGCAGGAAAGCCCGCAGCCCCCAGGTCTGTGGGGCTACGCAAGCGGTTCCCAAAGAGCTTTAGAACAAGGCATAGTTTTCCCTGCTGGCTCTTTGGGCATGGGACCCATCTCCAGCCATAGGCCATTTTTGTGCCTGGCGCGACGCCAAGTGGGAAAGGGTGGTGTCGAGGTTGAAGGCAGCAGGAAAGCCTGCAGCCCCCAGGTCTGTGGGGCTACACAAGCGGTTCCCAAAGAGCTTTAGAACAAGGCATAGTTTTCCCTGCTGGCTCTTTGGGCATGGGACCCATCTCCAGCCGTATGGCCATTTTTGTGCCTGGCGCGGCGCCAAGTGGGAAAGGGTGGTGTCGAGGCTGAAGGCAGCAGGAAAGCCCGCAGCCCCCAGGTCTCTGGGGCTACGCAAGCGGTTCCCAAAGAGCTTTAGAACAAGGCATAGTTTTCCCTGCTGGCTCTTTGGGCGGGGGACCCATCTCCAGCCGTATGGCCATTTTTGTGCCTAGCACGGCGCCAAATGGGAAAGGGTGGCTTTGAGGCTGAAGGCAGCAGGAAAGTCTGCAGCCCCCAGGTCTGTGGGGCTACGCAAGCGGTTCCCAAAGAGCTTTAGAACAAGGCATAGTCTTCCCTGCTGGCTCTCTGGGCCGGGGACCCATCTCCAGCCATAGGCCATTTTTGTGCCTGGCGCAGTGCCAAGTGGGAAAGGGTGGTGTCGAGGCTGAAGGCAGCAGGAAAGCCCGCAGCCCCCAGGTCTGTGGGGCTACGCAAGCGTTTCCCAAAGAGCTTTAGAACAAGGCATAGTTTTCCCTGCTGGCTCTTTGGGCGGGGGACCCATCTCCAGCCATAGGCCATTTTTGTGCCTGGCGCGGCGCCAAGTGGGAAAGGGTGGTGTCGAGGCTGAAGGCAGCAGGAAAGCCTGCAGGCCCCACGTCTGTGGGGCTACGCAAGTGGTTCCCAAAGAGCTTTAGAACAAGGCATAGTTTTCCCTGCTGGCTCTTTGGGCGGGGGACCCATCTCCAGCCATAGGCCATTTTTGTACCTGGCGCGGCGCCAAGTGGGAAAGGGTGGCTTTGAGGCTGAAGGCAGCAGGAAAGCCTGCAGCCCCCAGGTCTGTGGGGCTACGCAAGCGGTTCCCAAAGAGCTTTAGAACAAGGCATAGTTTTCCCTGCTGGCTCTTTGGACGGGGGACCCATCTCCAGCCGTATGGCCATTTTTTTGCCTGGCCCGGCGCCAAGTGGGAAAGGGTGGTGTCGAGGCTGAAGGCAGCAGCAAAGCCCACAGCCCCCAGGTCTGTGGGGCTACGCAAGCGGTTCCCAAAGAGCTTTAGAACAAGGCATAGTTTTCCCTGCTGGCTCTTTGGGCATGGGACCCATCTCCAGCCGTATGGCCATTTTTGTGCCTGGCGCGGCGCCAAGTGGGAAAGGGTGGTGTCGAGGCTGAAGGCAGCACGAAAGCCCGCAGCCCCCAGGTCTCTGGGGCTACGCAAGCGGTTCCCAAAGAGCTTTAGAACAAGGCATAGTTTTCCCTGCTGGCTCTTTGGGCGGGGGACCCATCTCCAGCCGTATGGCCATTTTTGTGCCTAGCGCGGCGCCAAATGGGAAAGGGTGGCTTTGAGGCTGAAGGCAGCAGGAAAGTCTGCAGCCCCCAGGTCTGTGGGGCTACGCAAGCGGTTCCCAAAGAGCTTTAGAACAAGGCATAGTCTTCCCTGCTGGCTCTCTGGGCCGGGGACCCATCTCCAGCCATAGGCCATTTTTGTGCCTGGCGCAGTGCCAAGTGGGAAAGGGTGGTGTCGAGGCTGAAGGCAGCAGCAAAGCCCGCAGCCCCCAGGTCTGTGGGGCTACGCAAGCGTTTCCCAAAGAGCTTTAGAACAAGGCATAGTTTTCCCTGCTGGCTCTTTGGGCGGGGGACCCATCTCCAGCCATAGGCCATTTTTGTGCCTGGCGCGGCGCCAAGTGGGAAAGGGTGGTGTCGAGGCTGAAGGCAGCAGGAAAGCCTGCAGGCCCCACGTCTGTGGGGCTACGCAAGTGGTTCCCAAAGAGCTTTAGAACAAGGCATAGTTTTCCCAGCTGGCTCTTTGGGCGGGGGACCCATCTCCAGCCATAGGCCATTTTTGTGCCTGGCGCGGCGCCAAGTGGGAAAGGGTGGCTTTGAGGCTGAAGGCAGCAGGAAAGCCTGCAGCCCCCAGGTCTGTGGGGCTACGCAAGCGGTTCCCAAAGAGCTTTAGAACAAGGCATAGTTTTCCCTGCTGGCTCTTTGGGCGGGGGACCCATCTCCAGCCATAGGCCATTTTTGTGCCTGGCGCGGTGCGTAGTGTGAAAGGGTGGTTTTGAGGCTGAAGGCAGCAGGAAAGCCTGCAGCCCACAGCTCTGTGGGGCCAAGGAAGCTGTTCCCAAAGAGCTTTAGAACAAGGCATAGTTTTCCGTGATGGCTCTTTGGGCATGGGACCCATCTCCAGCCATAGGCCATTTTTGTGCCTGGCGCGGTGCGTAATGGGAAAGGGTGGCTTTGAGGCTGAAGGCAGCAGGAAAGCCCGCAGCCCCCAGGTCTGTGGGGCTACGCAAGCGGTTCCCAAAGAGCTTTAGAACAAGGCATAGTTTTCCCTGCTGGCTCTTTGGGCGGGGGACCCATCTCCAGCCATAGGCCATTTTTGTGCCTGGCGCGACGCCAAGTGGGAAAGGGTGGTGTCGAGGTTGAAGGCAGCAGGAAAGCCTGCAGCCCCCAGGTCTGTGGGGCTACGCAAGCGGTTCCCAAAGAGCTTTAGAACAAGGCATAGTTTTCCCTGCTGGCTCCTTGGGCGGGGGACCCATCTCCAGCCGTATGGCCATTTTTGTGCCTGGCGCGGCGCCCAGTGGGAAAGGGTGGTGTCGAGGCTGAAGGCAGCAGGAAAGCCCGCAGCTCCCAGGTCTGTGGAGCTACGCAAGTGGTTCCCAAAGAGCTTTAGAACAAGGCATAGTTTTCCCTGCTGGCTCTTTGGGCATGGGACCCATCTCCAGCCATAGGCCATTTTTGTGCTTGATAGGGCGCCAAGTGGGAAAGGGTGGTGTGGAGGCTGAAGGCAGCAGCAAAGCCCGCAGCCCCCAGGTCTGTGGGGCTACGCAAGCGGTTCCCAAAGAGCTTTAGAACAAGGCATAGTTTTCCCTGCTGGCTCTCTGGGCGGGGGACCCATCTCCAGCCGTATGGCCATTTTTGAGCCTGGCGCGGCGCCAGGTGGGAAAGGGTGGCTTTGAGGCTGAAGGCAGGAGCAAAGCCTGCAGCCCCCAGGTCTGTGGTGCTACGCAAGCGGTTCCCAAAGAGCTTTAGAACAAGTCATAGTTTTCCCAGCTGGCTCTTAGGGCATGGGACCCATCTCCAGCCATAGGCCATTTTTGTGCCTGGCACGAAGCCAAGTGGGAAAGGGTGCTGTCGAGGCTGAAGGCAGCAGGAAAGCCTGCAGCCCCCAGGTGTGTGGGGCTACGCAAGCGGTTCCCAAAGAGCTTTAGAACAAGGCATAATTTTCCCTGCTGGCTCTTTGGGCGGGGGACCCATCTCCAGCCGTATGGCTATTTTTGTCCCTGGCGCGGTGCGTAGTGGCATAGGATGGTTTTGAGGCTGAAGGCAGCAGGAAAGCCTGCAGCCCCCAGGTCTGTGCGGCTACACAAGCGGTTCCCAAAGAGCTTTAGAACAAGGCATAGTTTTCCCTGCTGGCTCTTTGGGCGGGGGACCCATCTCCAGCCGTACGGCCATTTTTGCGCCTGGCCCGGCGCAAAGTGGGAAAGGGTGGCTTTGAGGCTGAAGGCAGCAGCAAAGCCCGCAGCCCCCAGGTCTGTGCGGCTACGCAAGCGGTTCCCAAAGAGCTTTAGAACAAGGCATAGTTTTCCCTGCTGGCTCTTTGGGCGGGAGACCCATCTCCAGCCATAGGCCATTTTTGTGCCTGGCGCGACGCCAAGTGGGAAAGGGTGTTGTCGAGGCTGAAGGCAGCAGGAAAGCCCGCAGCCCCCAGGTCTGTGGGGCCACACAAGCGGTTCCCAAAGAGCTTTAGAACAAGGCATAGTTTTCCCTGCTGGCTCTTTGGGCGGGGGACCCATCTCCAGCCGTATGGCCATTTTTGTGCCTGGCGCGGCGCCAAGTGGGAAAGGGTGGCTTTGAGGCTGAAGACAGCAGGAAAGCCCGCAGCCCCCAGGTCTGTGGGGCTACGCAAGCGGTTCCCAAAGAGCTTTAGAACAAGGCATAGTTTTCCCTGCTGGCTCTTTGGGCGGGGGACCCATCTGCAGACATATGGCCATTTTTGTGCCTGGCACGACGCCAAGTGGGAAAGGGTGGCTTTGACGCTGAAGGCAGCAGGAAAGCCCGCAGCCCCCAGGTCTGTGGGGCTACGCAAGCGGTTCCCAAAGAGCTTTAGAACAAGGCATAGTTTTCCCTACTGGCTCTTTGGGCGGGAGACCCATCTCCAGCCGTATGGCCATTTTTGTGCCTGGCGCGACGCCAAGTGGGAAAGGGTGTTGTCGAGGCTGAAGGCAGCAGGAAAGCCCGCAGCCCCCAGGTCTGTGCGGCTACGCAAGCGGTTCCCAAAGAGCTTTAGAACAAGGCATAGTTTTCCCTGCTGGCTCTTTGGGCATGGGACACATCTCCAGCCATAGGCCATTTTTGTGCCTGGCGCGACGCCAAGTGGGAAAGGGTGGTGTCGAGGTTGAAGGCAGCAGGAAAGCCTGCAGCCCCCAGGTCTGTGGGGCTACACAAGCGGTTCCCAAAGAGCTTTAGAACAAGGCATAGTTTTCCCTGCTGGCTCTTTGGGCATGGGACCCATCTCCAGCCGTATGGCCATTTTTGTGCCTGGCGCGGCGCCAAGTGGGAAAGGGTGGTGTCGAGGCTGAAGGCAGCACGAAAGCCCGCAGCCCCCAGGTCTGTGGGGCTACGCAAGCGGTTCCCAAAGAGCTTTAGAACAAGGCATAGTTTTCCCTGCTGGCTCTTTGGGCGGGGGACCCATCTCCAGCCGTATGGCCATTTTTGTGCCTAGCGCGGCGCCAAATGGGAAAGGGTGGCTTTGAGGCTGAAGGCAGCAGGAAAGTCTGCAGCCCCCAGGTCTGTGGGGCTACGCAAGCGGTTCCCAAAGAGCTTTAGAACAAGGCATAGTCTTCCCTGCTGGCTCTCTGGGCCGGGGACCCATCTCCAGCCATAGGCCATTTTTGTGCCTGGCGCAGTGCCAAGTGGGAAAGGGTGGTGTCGAGGCTGAAGGCAGCAGCAAAGCCCGCAGCCCCCAGGTCTGTGGGGCTACGCAAGCGTTTCCCAAAGAGCTTTAGAACAAGGCATAGTTTTCCCTGCTGGCTCTTTGGGCGGGGGACCCATCTCCAGCCATAGGCCATTTTTGTGCCTGGCGCGGCGCCAAGTGGGAAAGGGTGGTGTCGAGGCTGAAGGCAGCAGGAAAGCCTGCAGGCCCCACGTCTGTGGGGCTACGCAAGTGGTTCCCAAAGAGCTTTAGAACAAGGCATAGTTTTCCCAGCTGGCTCTTTGGGCGGGGGACCCATCTCCAGCCATAGGCCATTTTTGTGCCTGGCGCGGCGCCAAGTGGGAAAGGGTGGCTTTGAGGCTGAAGGCAGCAGGAAAGCCTGCAGCCCCCAGGTCTGTGGGGCTACGCAAGCGGTTCCCAAAGAGCTTTAGAACAAGGCATAGTTTTCCCTGCTGGCTCTTTGGGCGGGGGACCCATCTCCAGCCGTATGGCCATTTTTGTGCCTGGCCGGCGCCAAGTGGGAAAGGGTGGTGTCGAGGCTGAAGGCAGCAGGAAAGCCCACAGCCCCCAGGTCTGTGGGGCTACGCAAGCGGTTCCCAAAGAGCTTTAGAACAAGGCATAGTTTTCCCTGCTGGCTCTTTGGGCGGGGGACCCATCTCCAGCCGTATGGCCATTTTTGTGCCTGGCGCGGTGCGTAGTGTGAAAGGGTGGTTTTGAGGCTGAAGGCAGCAGGAAAGCCTGCAGCCCACAGCTCTGTGGGGCCAAGGAAGCTGTTCCCAAAGAGCTTTAGAACAAGGCATAGTTTTCCGTGATGGCTCTTTGGGCATGGGACCCATCTCCAGCCATAGGCCATTTTTGTGCCTGGCGCGGTGCGTAATGGGAAAGGGTGGCTTTGAGGCTGAAGGCAGCAGGAAAGCCCGCAGCCCCCAGGTCTGTGGGGCTACGCAAGCGGTTCCCAAAGAGCTTTAGAACAAGGCATAGTTTTCCCTGCTGGCTCTTTGGGCGGGGGACCCATCTCCAGCCATAGGCCATTTTTGTGCCTGGCGCGACGCCAAGTGGGAAAGGGTGGTGTCGAGGTTGAAGGCAGCAGGAAAGCCTGCAGCCCCCAGGTCTGTGGGGCTACGCAAGCGGTTCCCAAAGAGCTTTAGAACAAGGCATAGTTTTCCCTGCTGGCTCCTTGGGCGGGGGACCCATCTCCAGCCGTATGGCCATTTTTGTGCCTGGCGCGGCGCCCAGTGGGAAAGGGTGGTGTCGAGGCTGAAGGCAGCAGGAAAGCCCGCAGCTCCCAGGTCTGTGGAGCTACGCAAGCGGTTCCCAAAGAGCTTTAGAACAAGGCATAGTTTTCCTTGCTGGCTCTTTGGGCAGGGGACCCATCTCCAGCCATATGGCCATTTTTGTGCCTGATGCGGCGTCCAGTGGAAAAGGGTGGCTTTGAGGTTGAAGGCAGCAGCAAAGCCTGCAGCCCCCAGGTCTGTGGGGCTACGCAAGCGGTTCCCAAAGAGCTTTAGAACAAGGCATAGTTTTCCCTGCTGGCTCTTTGGGCGGGGGACCCATCTCCAGCTGTATGGCCATTTTTGTGCCTGGCGCGGTGCCAAGTGGGAAAGGGTGGTGTCGAGTCTGAAGGCAGCAGGAAAGCCCGCAGCCCCCAGGTCTGTGGGGCTACGCAAGCGGTTCCCAAAGAGCTTTAGAACAAGGCATAGTTTTCCCTGCTGGCTCTCTGGGCGGGGGACCCATCTCCAGCCGTATGGCCATTTTTGTGCCTGGCGCGGCGCCAAGTGGGAAAGGGTGGTGTCGAGGCTGAAGGCAGCAGCAAAGCCCGCAGCCCCCAGGTCTGTGGGGCTACGCAAGCGGTTCCCAAAGAGCTTTAGAACAAGGCATAGTTTTCCCTGCTTGTTCTTTGGGCGGGGGACCCATCTCCAGCCGTATGGCCATTTTTGTGCCTGGCGCGGCGCCAAGTGGGAAAGGGTGGTGTCGAGGCTGAAGGCAGCAGCAAAGCCCGCAGCCCCCAGGTCTGTGGGGCTACGCAAGCGGTTCCCAAAGAGCTTTAGAAGAAGGCATAGTTTTCCCTGCTGGCTCTTTGGGCGGGGGACCCATCTCCAGCCGTATGGCCATTTTTGTGCCTAGCGCGGCGCCAAGTGGGAAAGGGTGGTGTCGAGGCTGAAGGCAGCAGGAAAGCCCGCAGCCCCCAGGTCTGTGGGGCTACGCAAGCGGTTCCCAAAGAGCTTTAGAACAAGGCATAGTTTTCCCTGCTGGCTCTTTGGGCGGGGGACCCATCTCCAGCCGTATGGCCATTTTTGTGCCTGGCACGGCGCCAAGTGGGAAAGGGTGGTGTCGAGGCTGAAGGCAGCAGGAAAGCCCGCAGCCCCCAGGTCTGTAGGGCTACGCAAGCGGTTCCCAAAGAGCTTTAGAACAAGGCATAGTTTTCCCTGCTGGCTCTTTGGGCGGGGGACCCATCTCCAGCCGTATGGCCATTTTTGTGCCTGGCGCGGTGCCAAGTGTGAAAGGGTGGCTTTGAGGCTGAAGGCAGGAGCAAAGCCTGCAGCCCTAAGGTCTGTGGGGCTACGCAAGCGGTTCCCAAAGAGCTTTAGAACAAGGCATAGTTTTCCCTGCTGGCTCTTTGGGCATGGGACCCATCTCCAGCCATAGGCCATTTTTCTGCCAGGCGCGATGCCAAGTGGGAAAGGGTGGTGTCGAGTCTGAAGGCAGCAGGAAAGCCTGCAGCCCCCAGGTCTGTGGGGCTACGCAAGCGGTTCCCAAAGAGCTTTAGAACAAGGCATAGTTTTCCCTGCTGGCTCTTTGGGCGGGGGACCCATCTCCAGCCGTATGGCCAATTTGTGCCTAGCGCGACGCCAAGTGAGAAAGGGTGGCTTTGAGGCTGAAGGCAGCAGCAAAGCCCACAGCCCCCAGGTCTGTGGGGCTACGCAAGCGGTTCCCAAAGAGCTTTAGAACAAGGCATAGTTTTCCCTGCTGGCTCTTTGGGCGGGGGACCCATCTCCAGCCGTATGGCCATTTTTGTGCCTGGCGCGGCGCCAAGTGGGAAAGGGTGGTGTCGAGGCTGAAGGCAGCAGGAGAGCCCGCAGCCCCCAGGTCTGTGGGGCTACGCAAGCGGTTCCCAAAGAGCTTTAGAACAAGGCATAGTTTTCCCTGCTGGCTCTTTGGGCATGGGACCCATCTCCAGCCGTATGGCCATTTTTGTGCCTGGCGCAGTGCGTAGTGGGAAAGGGTGGTTTTGAGGCTGAAGGCAGCAGGAAAGCCTGCAGCCCCCAGGTCTGTGGGGCCAAGCAAGCGGTTCCCAAAGAGCTTTAGAACAAGGCATAGTTTTCCCTGCTGGCTCTTTGGGCATGGGACCCATCTCCAGCCATAGGCCATTTTTGTGCCTGATAGGGCGCCAAGTGGGAAAGGGTGGCTTTGAGGCTGAAGGCAGCAGGAAAGCCTGCAGCCCCAGGTCTGTAGGGCTACGCAAGCGGTTCCCAAAGAGCTTCAGAACAAGGCATAGTTTTCCCTGCTGGCTCTTTGGGCATGGGACCCATCTCCAGCCATAGGCCATTTTTCTGCCTGGCGCGGTGCCAAGTGGGAAAGGGTGGTGTCGAGTCTGAAGGCAGCAGGAAAGCCTGCAGCCCCCAGGTCTGTGGGGCTACGCAAGCGGTTCCCAAAGAGCTTTAGAACAAGGCATAATTTTCCCTGCTGGCTCTTTGGGCGGGGGACCCATCTCCAGCCGTATGGCCATTTTTGTGCCTGGCGCGGCGCCAAGTGGGAAAGGGTGGTGTCGAGTCTGAAGGCAGCAGGAAAGCCTGCAGCCCCCAGGTCTGTGGGGCTACGCAAGTGGTTCCCAAAGAGCTTTAGAACAAGGCATAGTTTTCCCTGCTGGCTCTTTGGGCGGGGGACCCATCTCCAGCCGTATGGCCAATTTGTGCCTAGCGCGACGCCAAGTGGGAAAGGGTGGCTTTGAGTCTGAAGGCAGCAGCAAAGCCTGCAGCCCCCAGGTCTGTGGGGCTACGCAAGCGGTTCTCAAAGAGCTTTAGAACAATGCATAGTTTTCCTTGCTGGGTCTTTGGGCATGGGACCCATCTCCAGCCATAGGCCATTTTTGTGCCTGATAGGGCGCCAAGTGGGAAAGGGTTGCTTTGAGGCTGAAGACAGCAGGAAAGCCCGCAGCCCCCAGGTCTGTGGGGCTACGCAAGCGGTTCCCAAAGAGCTTTAGAACAAGGCATAGTTTTCCCTGCTGGCTCTTTGGGCGGGGGACCCATCTGCAGACATATGGCCATTTTTGTGCCTGGCACGACGCCAAGTGGGAAAGGGTGGCTTTGACGCTGAAGGCAGCAGGAAAGCCCGCAGCCCCCAGGTCTGTGGGGCTACGCAAGCGGTTCCCAAAGAGCTTTAGAACAAGGCATAGTTTTCCCTACTGGCTCTTTGGGCGGGAGACCCATCTCCAGCCATAGGCCATTTTTGTGCCTGGCGCGACGCCAAGTGGGAAAGGGTGTTGTCGAGGCTGAAGGCAGCAGGAAAGCCCGCAGCCCCCAGGTCTGTGGGGCTACGCAAGCGGTTCCCAAAGAGCTTTAGAACAAGGCATAGTTTTCCCTGCTGGCTCTTTGGGCATGGGACCCATCTCCAGCCATAGGCCATTTTTGTGCCTGGCGCGACGCCAAGTGGGAAAGGGTGGTGTCGAGGTTGAAGGCAGCAGGAAAGCCTGCAGCCCCCAGGTCTGTGGGGCTACACAAGCGGTTCCCAAAGAGCTTTAGAACAAGGCATAGTTTTCCCTGCTGGCTCTTTGGGCATGGGACCCATCTCCAGCCGTATGGCCATTTTTGTGCCTGGCGCGGCGCCAAGTGGGAAAGGGTGGTGTCGAGGCTGAAGGCAGCAGGAAAGCCCGCAGCCCCCAGGTCTGTGGGGCTACGCAAGCGGTTCCCAAAGAGCTTTAGAACAAGGCATAGTTTTCCCTGCTGGCTCTTTGGGCGGGGGACCCATCTCCAGCCGTATGGCCATTTTTGTGCCTAGCACGGCGCCAAATGGGAAAGGGTGGCTTTGAGGCTGAAGGCAGCAGGAAAGTCTGCAGCCCCCAGGTCTGTGGGGCTACGCAAGCGGTTCCCAAAGAGCTTTAGAACAAGGCATAGTCTTCCCTGCTGGCTCTCTGGGCCGGGGACCCATCTCCAGCCATAGGCCATTTTTGTGCCTGGCGCAGTGCCAAGTGGGAAAGGGTGGTGTCGAGGCTGAAGGCAGCAGGAAAGCCCGCAGCCCCCAGGTCTGTGGGGCTACGCAAGCGTTTCCCAAAGAGCTTTAGAACAAGGCATAGTTTTCCCTGCTGGCTCTTTGGGCGGGGGACCCATCTCCAGCCATAGGCCATTTTTGTGCCTGGCGCGGCGCCAAGTGGGAAAGGGTGGTGTCGAGGCTGAAGGCAGCAGGAAAGCCTGCAGGCCCCACGTCTGTGGGGCTACGCAAGTGGTTCCCAAAGAGCTTTAGAACAAGGCATAGTTTTCCCTGCTGGCTCTTTGGGCGGGGGACCCATCTCCAGCCATAGGCCATTTTTGTACCTGGCGCGGCGCCAAGTGGGAAAGGGTGGCTTTGAGGCTGAAGGCAGCAGGAAAGCCTGCAGCCCCCAGGTCTGTGGGGCTACGCAAGCGGTTCCCAAAGAGCTTTAGAACAAGGCATAGTTTTCCCTGCTGGCTCTTTGGACGGGGGACCCATCTCCAGCCATAGGCCATTTTTGTGCCTGGCCCGGCGCCAAGTGTGAAAGGGTGGTGTCGAGGCTGAAGGCAGCAGCAAAGCCCGAAGCCCCCAGGTCTGTAGGGCTACGCAAGCGGTTCCCAAAGAGCTTTAGAACAAGGCATAGTTTTCCCTGCTGGCTCTTTGGGCGGGGGACCCATCTCCAGCCGTATGGCCAATTTGTGCCTAGCGCGACGCCAAGTGAGAAAGGGTGGCTTTGAGGCTGAAGGCAGCAGCAAAGCCCACAGCCCCCAGGTCTGTGGGCTACGCAAGCGGTTCCCAAAGAGCTTTAGAACAAGGCATAGTTTTCCCTGCTGGCTCTTTGGGCGGGGGACCCATCTCCAGCCGTATGGCCATTTTTGTGCCTGGCGCGGCGCCAAGTGGGAAAGGGTGGTGTCGAGGCTGAAGGCAGCAGGAGAGCCCGCAGCCCCCAGGTCTGTGGGGCTACGCAAGCGGTTCCCAAAGAGCTTTAGAACAAGGCATAGTTTTCCCTGCTGGCTCTTTGGGCATGGGACCCATCTCCAGCCGTATGGCCATTTTTGTGCCTGGCGCAGTGCGTAGTGGGAAAGGGTGGTTTTGAGGCTGAAGGCAGCAGGAAAGCCTGCAGCCCCCAGGTCTGTGGGGCCAAGCAAGCGGTTCCCAAAGAGCTTTAGAACAAGGCATAGTTTTCCCTGCTGGCTCTTTGGGCATGGGACCCATCTCCAGCCATAGGCCATTTTTGTGCCTGATAGGGCGCCAAGTGGGAAAGGGTGGCTTTGAGGCTGAAGGCAGCAGGAAAGCCTGCAGCCCCAGGTCTGTAGGGCTACGCAAGCGGTTCCCAAAGAGCTTCAGAACAAGGCATAGTTTTCCCTGCTGGCTCTTTGGGCATGGGACCCATCTCCAGCCATAGGCCATTTTTCTGCCTGGCGCGGTGCCAAGTGGGAAAGGGTGGTGTCGAGTCTGAAGGCAGCAGGAAAGCCTGCAGCCCCCAGGTCTGTGGGGCTACGCAAGCGGTTCCCAAAGAGCTTTAGAACAAGGCATAATTTTCCCTGCTGGCTCTTTGGGCGGGGGACCCATCTCCAGCCGTATGGCCATTTTTGTGCCTGGCGCGGCGCCAAGTGGGAAAGGGTGGTGTCGAGTCTGAAGGCAGCAGGAAAGCCTGCAGCCCCCAGGTCTGTGGGGCTACGCAAGTGGTTCCCAAAGAGCTTTAGAACAAGGCATAGTTTTCCCTGCTGGCTCTTTGGGCGGGGGACCCATCTCCAGCCGTATGGCCAATTTGTGCCTAGCGCGACGCCAAGTGGGAAAGGGTGGCTTTGAGTCTGAAGGCAGCAGCAAAGCCTGCAGCCCCCAGGTCTGTGGGGCTACGCAAGCGGTTCTCAAAGAGCTTTAGAACAATGCATAGTTTTCCTTGCTGGGTCTTTGGGCATGGGACCCATCTCCAGCCATAGGCCATTTTTGTGCCTGATAGGGCGCCAAGTGGGAAAGGGTTGCTTTGAGGCTGAAGACAGCAGGAAAGCCCGCAGCCCCCAGGTCTGTGGGGCTACGCAAGCGGTTCCCAAAGAGCTTTAGAACAAGGCATAGTTTTCCCTGCTGGCTCTTTGGGCGGGGGACCCATCTGCAGACATATGGCCATTTTTGTGCCTGGCACGACGCCAAGTGGGAAAGGGTGGCTTTGACGCTGAAGGCAGCAGGAAAGCCCGCAGCCCCCAGGTCTGTGGGGCTACGCAAGCGGTTCCCAAAGAGCTTTAGAACAAGGCATAGTTTTCCCTACTGGCTCTTTGGGCGGGAGACCCATCTCCAGCCATAGGCCATTTTTGTGCCTGGCGCGACGCCAAGTGGGAAAGGGTGTTGTCGAGGCTGAAGGCAGCAGGAAAGCCCGCAGCCCCCAGGTCTGTGGGGCTACGCAAGCGGTTCCCAAAGAGCTTTAGAACAAGGCATAGTTTTCCCTGCTGGCTCTTTGGGCATGGGACCCATCTCCAGCCATAGGCCATTTTTGTGCCTGGCGCGACGCCAAGTGGGAAAGGGTGGTGTCGAGGCTGAAGGCAGCAGGAAAGCCTGCAGCCCCCAGGTCTGTGGGGCTACACAAGCGGTTCCCAAAGAGCTTTAGAACAAGGCATAGTTTTCCCTGCTGGCTCTTTGGGCATGGGACCCATCTCCAGCCGTATGGCCATTTTTGTGCCTGGCGCGGCGCCAAGTGGGAAAGGGTGGTGTCGAGGCTGAAGGCAGCAGGAAAGCCCGCAGCCCCCAGGTCTCTGGGGCTACGCAAGCGGTTCCCAAAGAGCTTTAGAACAAGGCATAGTTTTCCCTGCTGGCTCTTTGGGCGGGGGACCCATCTCCAGCCGTATGGCCATTTTTGTGCCTAGCGCGGCGCCAAATGGGAAAGGGTGGCTTTGAGGCTGAAGGCAGCAGGAAAGTCTGCAGCCCCCAGGTCTGTGGGGCTACGCAAGCGGTTCCCAAAGAGCTTTAGAACAAGGCATAGTCTTCCCTGCTGGCTCTCTGGGCCGGGGACCCATCTCCAGCCATAGGCCATTTTTGTGCCTGGCGCAGTGCCAAGTGGGAAAGGGTGGTGTCGAGGCTGAAGGCAGCAGGAAAGCCCGCAGCCCCCAGGTCTGTGGGGCTACGCAAGCGTTTCCCAAAGAGCTTTAGAACAAGGCATAGTTTTCCCTGCTGGCTCTTTGGGCGGGGGACCCATCTCCAGCCATAGGCCATTTTTGTGCCTGGCGCGGCGCCAAGTGGGAAAGGGTGGTGTCGAGGCTGAAGGCAGCAGGAAAGCCTGCAGGCCCCACGTCTGTGGGGCTACGCAAGTGGTTCCCAAAGAGCTTTAGAACAAGGCATAGTTTTCCCTGCTGGCTCTTTGGGCGGGGGACCCATCTCCAGCCATAGGCCATTTTTGTACCTGGCGCGGCGCCAAGTGGGAAAGGGTGGCTTTGAGGCTGAAGGCAGCAGGAAAGCCTGCAGCCCCCAGGTCTGTGGGGCTACGCAAGCGGTTCCCAAAGAGCTTTAGAACAAGGCATAGTTTTCCCTGCTGGCTCTTTCGACGGGGGACCCATCTCCAGCCGTATGGCCATTTTTTTGCCTGGCCCGGCGCCAAGTGGGAAAGGGTGGTGTAGAGGCTGAAGGCAGCAGCAAAGCCCACAGCCCCCAGGTCTGTGGGGCTACGCAAGCGGTTCCCAAAGAGCTTTAGAACAAGGCATAGTTTTCCCTGCTGGCTCTTTGGGCGGGGGACCCATCTCCAGCCGTATGGCCATTTTTGTGCCTGGCGCGGTGCGTAGTGTGAAAGGGTGGTTTTGAGGCTGAAGGCAGCAGGAAAGCCTGCAGCCCACAGCTCCGTGGGGCCAAGGAAGCTGTTCCCAAAGAGCTTTAGAACAAGGCATAGTTTTCCGTGATGGCTCTTTGGGCATGGGACCCATCTCCAGCCATAGGCCATTTTTGTGCCTGGCGCGGTGCGTAGTGGGAAAGGGTGGCTTTGAGGCTGAAGGCAGCAGGAAAGCCCGCAGCCCCCAGGTCTGTGGGGCTACGCAAGCGGTTCCCAAAGAGCTTTAGAACAAGGCATAGTTTTCCCTGCTGGCTCTTTGGGCATGGGACCCATCTCCAGCCATAGGCCATTTTTGTGCCTGGCCCGGCGCCAAGTGTGAAAGGGTGGTGTCGAGGCTGAAGGCAGCAGCAAAGCCCGAAGCCCCCAGGTCTGTAGGGCTACGCAAGCGGTTCCCAAAGAGCTTTAGAACAAGGCATAGTTTTCCCTGCTGGCTCTTTGGGCATGGAACCCATCTCCAGCCGTATGGCCATTTTTGTGCCTGGCGCGGCGCCAAGTGGGAAAGGGTGTTGTCGAACATGAAGGCAGCAGGAAAGCCCACAGCCCCCAGGTCTGTGGGGCTACGCAAGCGGTTCCCAAAGAGCTTTAGAACAAGGCATAGTTTTCCCTGCTGGCTCTTTGGGCGGGGGACCCATCTCCAGCCATAGGCCATTTTTGTGCCTGGCGCGACGCCAAGTGGGAAAGGGTGGTGTCGAGGTTGAAGGCAGCAGGAAAGCCTGCAGCCCCCAGGTCTGTGGGGCTACGCAAGCGGTTCCCAAAGAGCTTTAGAACAAGGCATAGTTTTCCCTGCTGGCTCCTTGGGCGGGGGACCCATCTCCAGCCGTATGGCCATTTTTGTGCCTGGCGCGGCGCCCAGTGGGAAAGGGTGGTGTCGAGGCTGAAGGCAGCAGGAAAGCCTGCAGCCCTAAGGTCTTTGGGGCTACGCAAGCGGTTCCCAAAGAGCTTTAGAACAAGGCATAGTTTTCCCTGCTGGCTGTTAGGGCATGGGACCCATCTCCAGCCATAGGCCATTTTTCTGCCAGGCGCGATGCCAAGTGGGAAAGGGTGGTGTCGAGTCTGAAGGCAGCAGGAAAGCCTGCAGCCCCGAGGTCTGTGGGGCTACGCAAGCGGTTCCCAAAGAGCTTTAGAACAAGGCATAGTTTTCCCTGCTGGCTCTTTGGGCGGGGGACCCATCTCCAGCCGTATGGCCAATTTGTGCCTAGCGCGACGCCAAGTGAGAAAGGGTGGCTTTGAGGCTGAAGGCAGCAGCAAAGCCCACAGCCCCCAGGTCTGTGGGGCTACGCAAGCGGTTCCCAAAGAGCTTTAGAACAAGGCATAGTTTTCCCTGCTGGCTCTTTGGGCGGGGGACCCATCTCCAGCCGTATGGCCATTTTTGTGCCTGGCGCGGCGCCAAGTGGGAAAGGGTGGTGTCGAGGCTGAAGGCAGCAGGAGAGCCCGCAGCCCCCAGGTCTGTGGGGCTACGCAAGCGGTTCCCAAAGAGCTTTAGAACAAGGCATAGTTTTCCCTGCTGGCTCTTTGGGCATGGGACCCATCTCCAGCCGTATGGCCATTTTTGTGCCTGGCGCAGTGCGTAGTGGGAAAGGGTGTTTTTGAGGCTGAAGGCAGCAGGAAAGCCTGCAGCCCGCAGGTCTGTGGGGCCAAGCAAGCGGTTCCCAAAGAGCTTTAGAACAAGGCATAGTTTTCCCTGATGGCTCTTTGGGCATGGGACCCATCTCCAGCCATAGGCCATTTTTGTGCCTGGCGCGGTGCCAAGTGGGAAAGGGTGGCTTTGAGGCTGAAGGCAGCAGGAAAGCCTGCAGCCCCAGGTCTGTAGGGCTACGCAAGCGGTTCCCAAAGAGCTTCAGAACAAGGCATAGTTTTCCCTGCTGGCTCTTTGGGCATGGGACCCATCTCCAGCCATAGGCCATTTTTCTGCCTGGCGCGGTGCCAAGTGGGAAAGGGTGGTGTCGAGTCTGAAGGCAGCAGGAAAGCCTGCAGCCCCCAGGTCTGTGGGGCTACGCAAGCGGTTCCCAAAGAGCTTTAGAACAAGGCATAATTTTCCCTGCTGGCTCTTTGGGCGGGGGACCCATCTCCAGCCGTATGGCCATTTTTGTGCCTGGCGCGGCGCCAAGTGGGAAAGGGTGGTGTCGAGTCTGAAGGCAGCAGGAAAGCCTGCAGCCACCAGGTCTGTGGGGCTACGCAAGTGGTTCCCTAAGAGCTTTAGAACAAGGCATAGTTTTCCCTGCTGGCTCTTTGGGCGGGGGACCCATCTCCAGCCGTATGGCCAATTTGTGCCTAGCGCGACGCCAAGTGGGAAAGGGTGGCTTTGAGGCTGAAGGCAGCAGCAAAGCCTGCAGCCCCCAGGTCTGTGGGGCTACGCAAGCGGTTCCCAAAGAGCTTTAGAACAATGCATAGTTTTCCTTGCTGGGTCTTTGGGCATGGGACCCATCTCCAGCCATAGGCCATTTTTGTGCCTGGCGCGGTGCGTAGTGGGAAAGGGTGGCTTTGAGGCTGAAGGCAGCAGGAAAGCCTGCAGCCCCCAGGTCTGTGCGGCTACGCAAGCGGTTCCCAAAGAGCTTTAGAACAAGGCCTAGTTTTCCCTGCTGGCTCTTTGGGCGGGGGACCCATCTCCAGCCATAGACCATTTTTGTGCCTAGCGCGGCGCCAAGTGGGAAAGGGTGGCTTTGAGGCTGAAGGCAGCAGGAGAGCCTGCAGCCCCCAGGTCTTTGGGGCTATGCAAGCGGTTCCCAAAGAGCTTTAGAACAAGGCATAGTTTTCCCTGCTGGCTCTTTGGGCGGGGGACCCATCTCCAGCCGTATGGCCATTTTTGTGCCTGGCGCGGCGCCAAGTGGGAAAGGGTGGTGTCGAGGCTGAAGGCAGCAGGAAAGCCCGCAGCCCCCAGGTCTGTGTGGCTACGCAAGCGGTTCCCAAAGAGCTTTAGAACAAGGCATAGTTTTCACTGCTGGCTCTTTGGGCGTGGGACCCATCTCCAGCCGTATGGCCATTTTTGTGCCTGGCCCGGCGCGAAGCGGGAAAGGGTGGCTTTGAGGCTGAAGGCAGCAGCAAAGCCCACAGCCCCGAGGTCTGTGGGGCTACGCAAGCAGTTCCCAAAGAGCTTTAGAACAAGGCATAGTTTTCCCTGCTGGCTCTTTGGGCGGGGGACCCATCTCCAGCCGTATGGCCATTTTTGTGCCTGGCACGGCGCCAAGTGGGAAAGGGTGGTGTCGAGGCTGAAGGCAGCAGGAAAGCCCACAGCCCCCAGGTCTGTGGGGCTATGCAAGCGGTTCCCAAAGAGCTTTAGAACAAGGCATAGTTTTCCCTGGTGGCTCTTTGGGCATGGGACCCATCTCCACCCATAGGCCATTTTTCTGCCTGGCGCGACGCCAAGTGGGAAAGGGTGCTGTCGAAGCTGAAGGCAGCAGGAAAGCCTGCAGCCCCCAGGTCTGTGGGGCTACGCAAGCGGTTCCCAAAGAGCTTTAGAACAAGGCATAGTTTTCCCTGCTGGCTCTCTGGGCGGGGCACCCATCTGCAGCCATAGGCTGTTTTTGTGCCTGGCGCGGCGCCAAGTGGGAAAGGGTGGCTTTGAGGCTGAAGGCAGCAGCAAAGCCTGCAGGCCCCACGTCTGTGGGGCCACGCAAGCGGTTCCCAAAGAGCTTTAGAACAAGGCATAGTTTTCCTTGCTGGGTCTTTGGGCATGGGACCGATCTCCAGCCATAGGCCATTTTTTTGCCTGATGGAGTGCCAAGTGGGAAAGGGTGGCTTTGAGGCTGAAGGCAGCAGGAAAGCCTGCAGCCCCCAGGTCTGTGGGGCTACGCAAGCGGTTCCCAAAGAGCTTTAGAACAAGGCATAGTTTTCCCTGCTGGGTCTTTGGGCATGGGACCCATCTCCAGCCATAGGCCATTTTTGTGCCTGGCGCGACGCCAAGTGGGAAAGGGTGGCTTTGAGGCTGAAGGCAGCAGGAAAGCCCGCAGCGCCAGGTCTGTGCGGCTACGCAAGCGGTTCCCAAAGAGCTTTAGAACAAGGCATAGTTTTCCTTGCTGGCTCTCTGGGCGGGGGACCCATCTCCAGCCGTATGGCCATTTTTGTGCCTGGCGCGGCGCCAAGTGGGAAAGGGTGGTGTCGAGGCTGAAGGCAGCAGGAAAGCCCGCAGCCCCCAGGTCTGTGGGGCTACGCAAGCGGTTCCCAAAGAGCTTTAGAACAAGGCATAGTTTTCCCTGCTGGCTCTTTGGGCGGGGGACCCATCTCCAGCCGTATGGCCATTTTTGTGCCTGGCGCGGCGCCAAGTGGGAAAGGGTGGTTTTGAGGCTGAAGGCAGCAGGAAAGCCCGCAGCCCCCAGGTCTGTGGGGCTACGCAAGCGGTTCCCAAAGAGCTTTAGAACAAGGCATAGTTTTCCCTGCTGGCTCTTTGGGCGGGGGACCCATCTCCAGCCGTATGGCCATTTTTGTGCCTGGCCCGGCGCCAAGCGGGAAACGGTGGCTTTGAGGCTGAAGGCAGCAGCAAAGCCCACACCCCCAGGTCTGTGGGGCTACGGAAGCGGTTCCCAAAGAGCTTTAGAAAAAGGCATAGTTTTCCCTGCTGGCTCTTTGGGCGGGGGACCCATCTCCAGCCGTATGGCCATTTTTGTGCTTGGCGCGGCGCCAAGTGGGAAAGGGTGGTGTCGAGGCTGAAGGCAGCAGGAAAGCCCACAGCCCCCAGGTCTGTGGGGCTACGCAAGTGGTTCCCAAAGAGCTTTAGAACAAGGCATAGTTTTCCCTGCTAGCTCTTTGGGCGGGGGACCCATCTCCAGCCGTATGGCCATTTTTGTGCCTGGCGCGGTGCGTAGTGGGAAAGGGTGTTTTTGAGGCTGAAGGCAGCAGGAAAGCCTGCAGCCCCCAGGTCTGTGGGGCCAAGCAAGCGGTTCCCAAAGAGCTTTAGAACAAGGCATAGTTTTCCCTGATGGCTCTTTGGGCATGGGACCCATCTCCAGGCATAGGCCATTTTTGTGCCTGATAGGGCGCCAAGTGGGAAAGGGTGGCTTTGAGGCTGAAGGCAGCAGGAAAGCCTGCAGCCCCCAGGTCTGTGGGGCTACGCAAGCGGTTCCCAAAGAGCTTTAGAACAAGGCATAGTTTTCCCTGCTGGCTCTTTGGACGGGGGACCCATTTCCAGCCGTATGGCCATTTTTGTGCCTGGCGCGGTGCGTAGTGGTAAAGGGTGGTTTTGACGCTGAAGGCAGCAGGAAAGCCCGCAGCCCCCAGGTCTCTGGGGCTACGCAAGCGGTTCCCAAAGAGCTTTAGAACAAGGCATAGTTTTCCCTGCTGGCTCTTTGGGCGGGGGACCCATCTCCAGCCGTATGGCCATTTTTGTGCCTGGCGCGGCGCCAAGTGGGAAAGGGTGGTTTTGAGGCTGAAGGCAGCAGCAAAGACTGCAGCCCCCAGGTCTGTGGGGCCAAGCAAGCGGTTCCCAAAGAGCTTTAGAACAAGGCATAGTTTTCCCTGCTCGCTCTTTGGGCATGGGACCCATCTCCAGCCATAGGCCATTTTTGTGCCTGGCGCGGCGCCAAGTGGGAAAGGGTGGCTTTGAGGCTGAAGGCAGCAGGAAAGCCTGCAGCCCCCAAGTCTCTGGGGCTACGCAAGCAGTTCCCAAAGAGCTTTAGAACAAGGCATAATTTTCCCTGCTGGCTCTCTGGGCGGGGGACCCATCTCCAGCCATAGGCCGTTTTTGTGCCTGGCGCGGCGCCAAGTGGGAAAGGGTGCTGTCGAGGCTGAAGGCAGCAGCAAAGCCCGCAGCCCCCAGGTCTGTGGGGCTACGCAAGCGGTTCCCAAAGAGCTTTAGAACAAGGCATAGTTTTCCCTGCTGGCTCTTTGGGCGGGGGACCCATCTCCAGCCGTATGGCCATTTTTGTGCCTGGCACGGCGCCAAGTGGGAAAGGGTGGTGTCGAGGCTGAAGGCAGCAGGAAAGCCCGCAGCCCCCATGTCTGTAGGGCTACGCAAGCGGTTCCCAAAGAGCTTTAGAACAAGGCATAGTTTTCCCTGCTGGCTCTCTGGGCATGGGACCGATCTCCAGCCATAGGCCATTTTTTTACCTGATGGAGTGCCAAGTGGGAAAGGGTGGCTTTGAGGCTGAAGGCAGCAGGAAAGCCTGCAGCCCCCAGGTCTGTGGGGCTACGCAAGCGGTTCCCAAAGAGCTTTAGAACAAGGCAAAATTTTCCTTGCTGGCTCTCTGGGCGGGGGACCCATCTCCAGCCGTATGGCCATTTTTGTGCCTAGCGCGACGCCAAGTGGGAAAGGGTGGCTTTGAGGTTGAAGGCAGCAGCAAAGCCTGCAGCCCCCAGGTCTGTGGGGCTACGCAAGCGGTTCCCAAAGAGCTTTAGAACAAGGCATAGTTTTCCCTGCTGGCTCTTTGGGCATGGGACCCATCTCCAGCCATAGGCCATTTTTGTGCCTGGCGCGACACCAAGTGGGAAAGGGTGGCTTTGAGGCTGAAGGCAGCAGGAAAGCCCGCAGCGCCAGGTCTGTGGGGCTACGCAAGCGGTTCCCAAAGAGCTTTAGAACAAGGCATAATTTTCCTTGCTGGCTCTCTGGGCGGGGGACCCATCTCCAGCCGTATGGCCATTTTTGTGCCTGGCGCGGCGCCAAGTGGGAAAGGGTGGTGTCGAGGCTGAAGGCAGCAGGAAAGCCCGCAGCCCCCAGGTCTGTGGGGCTACGCAAGCGGTTCCCAAAGAGCTTTAGAACAAGGCACAGTTTTCCCTGCTGGCTCTTTGGGCGGGGGACCCATCTCCAGCCGTATGGCCATTTTTGTGCCTGGCGCGGTGCGTAGTGGGAAAGGGTGGTTTTGAGGCTGAAGGCAGCAGGAAAGCCTGCAGCCCCCAGGTCTGTGGGGCTATGCAAGCGGTTCCCAAAGAGCTTTAGAACAAGGCATAGTTTTCCCTGCTGGCTCTTTGGGCATGGGACCCATCTCCAGCCATAGGCCATTTTTGTGCCTGGCGCGGCGCCAAGTGGGAAAGGGTGTCTTTGAGGCTGAAGGCAGCAGCAAAGCCTGCAGGCCCCACGTCTGTGGGGCCACGCAAGCGGTTCCCAAAGAGCTTTAGAACAAGGCATAGTTTTCCTTGCTGGGTCTTTGGGCATGGGACCGATCTCCAGCCATAGGCCATTTTTTTGCCTGATGGAGTGCCAAGTGGGAAAGGGTGGCTTTGAGGCTGAAGGCAGCAGGAAAGCCTGCAGCCCCCAGGTCTGTGGGGCTACGCAAGCGGTTCCCAAAGAGCTTTAGAACAAGGCATAGTTTTCCTTGCTGGCTCTTTGGGCATGGTACCCATCTCCAGCCATAGGCCATTTTTGTGCCTGATGCGGCGCCAAGTGGGAAAGGGTGGTTTTGAGGCTGAAGGCAGCAGGAAAGCCCGCAGCCCCCAGGTCTGTGCGGCTACGCAAGCGGTTCCCAAAGAGCTTTAGAACAAGGCATAATTTTCCTTGCTGGCTCTCTGGGCGGGGGACCCATCTCCAGCCGTATGGCCATTTTTGTGCCTAGCGCGACGCCAAGTGGGAAAGGGTGGCTTTGAGGCTGAAGGCAGCAGCAAAGCCCGCAGCCCCCAGGTCTGTGGGGCTACGCAAGCGGTTCCCAAAGAGCTTTAGAACAAGGCATAGTTTTCCCTGCTGGCTCTTTGGGCATGGGACCCATCTCCAGCCATAGGCCATTTTTGTGCCTGGCGCGGCGCCAAGTGGGAAAGGGTGGCTTTGAGGCTGAAGGCAGCAGGAAAGCCCGCAGCGCCAGGTCTGTGCGGCTACGCAAGCGGTTCCCAAAGAGCTTTAGAACAAGGCATAATTTTCCTTGCTGGCTCTCTGGGCGGGGGACCCATCTCCAGCCGTATGGCCATTTTTGTGCCTGGCGCGGCGCCAAGTGGGAAAGGGTGGTGTCGAGGCTGAAGGCAGCAGGAAAGCCCGCAGCCCCCAGGTCTGTGGGGCTACGCAAGCGGTTCCCAAAGAGCTTTAGAACAAGGCATAGTTTTCCCTGCTGGCTCTTTGGGCGGGGGACCCATCTCCAGCCGTATGGCCATTTTTGTGCCTGGCGCGGCGCCAAGTGGGAAAGGGTGGTTTTGAGGCTGAAGGCAGCAGGAAAGCCCGCAGCCCCCAGGTCTGTGGGGCTACGCAAGCGGTTCCCAAAGAGCTTTAGAACAAGGCATAGTTTTCCCTGCTGGCTCTTTGGGCGGGGGACCCATCTCCAGCCGTATGGCCATTTTTGTGCCTGGCCCGGCGCCAAGCGGGAAACGGTGGCTTTGAGGCTGAAGGCAGCAGCAAAGCCCACACCCCCAGGTCTGTGGGGCTACGCAAGCGGTTCCCAAAGAGCTTTAGAAAAAGGCATAGTTTTCCCTGCTGGCTCTTTGGGCGGGGGACCCATCTCCAGCCGTATGGCCATTTTTGTGCTTGGCGCGGCGCCAAGTGGGAAAGGGTGGTTTTGACGCTGAAGGCAGCAGGAAAGCCCGCAGCCCCCAGGTCTGTGCGGCTACGCAAGCGGTTCCCAAAGAGCTTTAGAACAAGGCATAGTTTTCCCTGCTGGCTCTTTGGGCGGGGGACCCATCTCCAGCCGTATGGCCATTTTTGTGCCTGGCGCGGCGCCAAGTGGGAAAGGGTGGTTTTGAGGCTGAAGGCAGCAGCAAAGCCTGCAGCCCCCAGGTCTGTGGGGCCAAGCAAGCGGTTCCCAAAGAGCTTTAGAACAAGGCATAGTTTTCCCTGCTGGCTCTTTGGGCGGGGGACCCATCTCCAGCCATAGGCCATTTTTGTGCCTGGCGCGGCGCCAAGTGGGAAAGGGTGGTGTCGAGGCTGAAGGCAGCAGGAAAGCCTGCAGCCCCCAGGTCTCTGGGGCTACGCAAGCAGTTCCCAAAGAGCTTTAGAACAAGGCATAATTTTCCCTGCTGGCTCTTTGGGCGGGGGACCCATCTCCAGCCTTAGGCCGTTTTTGTGCCTGGCGCGGCGCCAAGTGGGAAAGGGTGCTGTCGAGGCTGAAGGCAGCAGCAAAGCCTGCAGCCCCCAGGTCTGTGGGGCTACGCAAGCGGTTCCCAAAGAGCTTTAGAACAAGGCATAGTTTTCCCTGCTGGCTCTTTGGGCGGGGGACCCATCTCCAGCCATATGGCCATTTTTGTGCCTGGCGCGGTGCGTAGTGGGAAAGGGTGGTTTTGAGGCTGAAGGCAGCAGCAAAGACTGCAGCCCCCAGGTCTGTGGGGCCAAGCAAGCGGTTCCCAAAGAGCTTTAGAACAAGGCATAGTTTTCCCTGCTGGCTCTTTGGGCATGGGACCCATCTCCAGCCATAGGCCATTTTTGTGCCTGGCGCGGCGCCAGGTGGGAAAGGGTGGCTTTGAGGCTGAAGGCAGGAGCAAAGCCTGCAGCCCCCAGGTCTGTGGGGCTACGCAAGCGGTTCCCAAAGAGCTTTAGAACAAGGCATAGTTTTCCCTGCTGGCTCTTAGGGCGGGGGACCCATCTCCAGCCGTATGGCCATTTTTGAGCCTGGCGCGGCGCCAAGTGGGAAAGGGTGGTGTCGAGGCTGAAGGCAGCAGGAAAGCCCGCAGCCCCCAGGTCTGTGGGGCTACGCAAGCGGTTCCCAAAGAGCTTTAGAACAAGGCATAGTTTTCCCTGCTCGCTCTTTGGGCGGGGGACCCATCTCCAGCCGTATGGCCATTTTTGTGCCTGGCGAAGCCCCAAGAGGGAAAGGGTGGCTTTGAATCTGAAGGCAGGAGGAAAGCCCGCAGCCCCCAGGTCTGTGGGGCTACGCAAGCGGTTCCCAAAGAGCTTTAGAACAAGGCATAGTTTTCCCTGCTGGCTCTTTTGGCAGGGGACCCATCTCCAGCCGTATGGCCATTTTTGTGCCTGGCGCGGTGCGTAGTGGGAAAGGGTGGTGTTGAGGCTGAAGGCAGCAGGAAAGCCCGCAGCCCCCATGTCTGTAGGGCTACGCAAGCGGTTCCCAAAGAGCTTTAGAACAAGGCATAGTTTTCCCTGCTGGCTCTCTGGGCATGGGACCGATCTCCAGCCATAGGCCATTTTTTTACCTGATGGAGTGCCAAGTGGGAAAGGGTGGCTTTGAGGCTGAAGGCAGCAGGAAAGCCTGCAGCCCCCAGGTCTGTGGGGCTACGCAAGCGGTTCCCAAAGAGCTTTAGAACAAGGCAAAATTTTCCTTGCTGGCTCTCTGGGCGGGGGACCCATCTCCAGCCGTATGGCCATTTTTGTGCCTAGCGCGACGCCAAGTGGGAAAGGGTGGCTTTGAGGTTGAAGGCAGCAGCAAAGCCTGCAGCCCCCAGGTCTGTGGGGCTACGCAAGCGGTTCCCAAAGAGCTTTAGAACAAGGCATAGTTTTCCCTGCTGGCTCTTTGGGCATGGGACCCATCTCCAGCCATAGGCCATTTTTGTGCCTGGCGCGACACCAAGTGGGAAAGGGTGGCTTTGAGGCTGAAGGCAGCAGGAAAGCCCGCAGCGCCAGGTCTGTGGGGCTACGCAAGCGGTTCCCAAAGAGCTTTAGAACAAGGCATAATTTTCCTTGCTGGCTCTCTGGGCGGGGGACCCATCTCCAGCCGTATGGCCATTTTTGTGCCTGGCGCGGCGCCAAGTGGGAAAGGGTGGTGTCGAGGCTGAAGGCAGCAGGAAAGCCCGCAGCCCCCAGGTCTGTGGGGCTACGCAAGCGGTTCCCAAAGAGCTTTAGAACAAGGCACAGTTTTCCCTGCTGGCTCTTTGGGCGGGGGACCCATCTCCAGCCGTATGGCCATTTTTGTGCCTGGCGCGGTGCGTAGTGGGAAAGGGTGGTTTTGAGGCTGAAGGCAGCAGGAAAGCCTGCAGCCCCCAGGTCTGTGGGGCTATGCAAGCGGTTCCCAAAGAGCTTTAGAACAAGGCATAGTTTTCCCTGCTGGCTCTTTGGGCATGGGACCCATCTCCAGCCATAGGCCATTTTTGTGCCTGGCGCGGCGCCAAGTGGGAAAGGGTGTCTTTGAGGCTGAAGGCAGCAGCAAAGCCTGCAGGCCCCACGTCTGTGGGGCCACGCAAGCGGTTCCCAAAGAGCTTTAGAACAAGGCATAGTTTTCCTTGCTGGGTCTTTGGGCATGGGACCGATCTCCAGCCATAGGCCATTTTTTTGCCTGATGGAGTGCCAAGTGGGAAAGGGTGGCTTTGAGGCTGAAGGCAGCAGGAAAGCCTGCAGCCCCCAGGTCTGTGGGGCTACGCAAGCGGTTCCCAAAGAGCTTTAGAACAAGGCATAGTTTTCCTTGCTGGCTCTTTGGGCATGGTACCCATCTCCAGCCATAGGCCATTTTTGTGCCTGATGCGGCGCCAAGTGGGAAAGGGTGGTTTTGAGGCTGAAGGCAGCAGGAAAGCCCGCAGCCCCCAGGTCTGTGCGGCTACGCAAGCGGTTCCCAAAGAGCTTTAGAACAAGGCATAATTTTCCTTGCTGGCTCTCTGGGCGGGGGACCCATCTCCAGCCGTATGGCCATTTTTGTGCCTAGCGCGACGCCAAGTGGGAAAGGGTGGCTTTGAGGCTGAAGGCAGCAGCAAAGCCCGCAGCCCCCAGGTCTGTGGGGCTACGCAAGCGGTTCCCAAAGAGCTTTAGAACAAGGCATAGTTTTCCCTGCTGGCTCTTTGGGCATGGGACCCATCTCCAGCCATAGGCCATTTTTGTGCCTGGCGCGGCGCCAAGTGGGAAAGGGTGGCTTTGAGGCTGAAGGCAGCAGGAAAGCCCGCAGCGCCAGGTCTGTGCGGCTACGCAAGCGGTTCCCAAAGAGCTTTAGAACAAGGCATAATTTTCCTTGCTGGCTCTCTGGGCGGGGGACCCATCTCCAGCCGTATGGCCATTTTTGTGCCTGGCGCGGCGCCAAGTGGGAAAGGGTGGTGTCGAGGCTGAAGGCAGCAGGAAAGCCCGCAGCCCCCAGGTCTGTGGGGCTACGCAAGCGGTTCCCAAAGAGCTTTAGAACAAGGCATAGTTTTCCCTGCTGGCTCTTTGGGCGGGGGACCCATCTCCAGCCGTATGGCCATTTTTGTGCCTGGCGCGGCGCCAAGTGGGAAAGGGTGGTTTTGAGGCTGAAGGCAGCAGGAAAGCCCGCAGCCCCCAGGTCTGTGGGGCTACGCAAGCGGTTCCCAAAGAGCTTTAGAACAAGGCATAGTTTTCCCTGCTGGCTCTTTGGGCGGGGGACCCATCTCCAGCCGTATGGCCATTTTTGTGCCTGGCCCGGCGCCAAGCGGGAAACGGTGGCTTTGAGGCTGAAGGCAGCAGCAAAGCCCACACCCCCAGGTCTGTGGGGCTACGCAAGCGGTTCCCAAAGAGCTTTAGAAAAAGGCATAGTTTTCCCTGCTGGCTCTTTGGGCGGGGGACCCATCTCCAGCCGTATGGCCATTTTTGTGCTTGGCGCGGCGCCAAGTGGGAAAGGGTGGTTTTGACGCTGAAGGCAGCAGGAAAGCCCGCAGCCCCCAGGTCTGTGCGGCTACGCAAGCGGTTCCCAAAGAGCTTTAGAACAAGGCATAGTTTTCCCTGCTGGCTCTTTGGGCGGGGGACCCATCTCCAGCCGTATGGCCATTTTTGTGCCTGGCGCGGCGCCAAGTGGGAAAGGGTGGTTTTGAGGCTGAAGGCAGCAGCAAAGCCTGCAGCCCCCAGGTCTGTGGGGCCAAGCAAGCGGTTCCCAAAGAGCTTTAGAACAAGGCATAGTTTTCCCTGCTGGCTCTTTGGGCGGGGGACCCATCTCCAGCCATAGGCCATTTTTGTGCCTGGCGCGGCGCCAAGTGGGAAAGGGTGGTGTCGAGGCTGAAGGCAGCAGGAAAGCCTGCAGCCCCCAGGTCTCTGGGGCTACGCAAGCAGTTCCCAAAGAGCTTTAGAACAAGGCATAATTTTCCCTGCTGGCTCTTTGGGCGGGGGACCCATCTCCAGCCTTAGGCCGTTTTTGTGCCTGGCGCGGCGCCAAGTGGGAAAGGGTGCTGTCGAGGCTGAAGGCAGGAGCAAAGCCTGCAGCCCCCAGGTCTGTGGGGCTACGCAAGCGGTTCCCAAAGAGCTTTAGAACAAGGCATAGTTTTCCCTGCTGGCTCTTTGGGCGGGGGACCCATCTCCAGCCATATGGCCATTTTTGTGCCTGGCGCGGTGCGTAGTGGGAAAGGGTGGTTTTGAGGCTGAAGGCAGCAGCAAAGACTGCAGCCCCCAGGTCTGTGGGGCCAAGCAAGCGGTTCCCAAAGAGCTTTAGAACAAGGCATAGTTTTCCCTGCTGGCTCTTTGGGCATGGGACCCATCTCCAGCCATAGGCCATTTTTGTGCCTGGCGCGGCGCCAGGTGGGAAAGGGTGGCTTTGAGGCTGAAGGCAGGAGCAAAGCCTGCAGCCCCCAGGTCTGTGGGGCTACGCAAGCGGTTCCCAAAGAGCTTTAGAACAAGGCATAGTTTTCCCTGCTGGCTCTTAGGGCGGGGGACCCATCTCCAGCCGTATGGCCATTTTTGAGCCTGGCGCGGCGCCAAGTGGGAAAGGGTGGTGTCGAGGCTGAAGGCAGCAGGAAAGCCCGCAGCCCCCAGGTCTGTGGGGCTACGCAAGCGGTTCCCAAAGAGCTTTAGAACAAGGCATAGTTTTCCCTGCTCGCTCTTTGGGCGGGGGACCCATCTCCAGCCGTATGGCCATTTTTGTGCCTGGCGAAGCCCCAAGAGGGAAAGGGTGGCTTTGAATCTGAAGGCAGGAGGAAAGCCCGCAGCCCCCAGGTCTGTGGGGCTACGCAAGCGGTTCCCAAAGAGCTTTAGAACAAGGCATAGTTTTCCCTGCTGGCTCTTTTGGCAGGGGACCCATCTCCAGCCGTATGGCCATTTTTGTGCCTGGCGCGGTGCGTAGTGGGAAAGGGTGGTGTTGAGGCTGAAGGCAGCAGCAAAGCCTGCAGCCCCCAGGTCTGTGGGGCCAAGCAAGCGGTTCCCAAAGAGCTTTAGAACAAGGCATAGTTTTCCCTGCTGGCTCTTTGGGCGGGGGACCCATCTCCAGCCGTATGGCCATTTTTGTGCCTGGCCCGGCGCCAAGTGGGAAAGGGTGGCTTTGAGGCTGAAGGCAGCAGCAAAGCCCGCAGCCCCCAGGTCTGTGGGGCTACGCAAGCGGTTCCCAAAGAGCTTTAGAACAAGGCATAGTTTTCCCTGCTGGCTCTTTGGGCGGGGGACCCATCTCCAGCCGTATGGCCATTTTTGTGCCTGGCGCGGCGCCAAGTGGGAAAGGGTGGTGTCGAGGCTGAAGGCAGCAGGAAAGCCCGCAGCCCCCACGTCTGTGGGGCCAAGCAAGCGGTTCCCAAAGAGCTTTAGAACAAGGCATAGTTTTCCCTGCTGGCTCTTTGGGCCTGGGACCCATCTCCAGCCATAGGCCATTTTTGTGCTTGATAGGGCGCCAAGTGGGAAAGGGTGGCTTTGAGGCTTGAAGGCAGCAGGAAAGCCCGCAGCCCCCAGGTCTGTGGGGCTACGCAAGCGGTTCCCAAAGAGCTTTAGAACAAGGCATAATTTTCCCTGCTGGCTCCCTGGGCGGGGGACCCATCTCCAGCCGTATGGCCATTTTTGTGCCTGGCGCAGCGCCAAGTGGGAAAGGGTGGTTTTGAGGCTGAAGGCAGCAGCAAAGCCTGCAGCCCCCAGGTCTGTGGGGCTACGCAAGCGGTTCCCAAAGAGCTTTAGAACAAGGCATAGTTTTCCCTGCTGGCTCTTTGGGCGGGGGACCCATCTCCAGCCGTATGGCCATTTTTGTGCCTGGCCGGGGGCCAAGTGGGAAAGGGTGGTTTTGAGGCTGAAGGCAGCAGGAAAGCCTGCAGCCCCTAGGTCTGTGGGGCCAAGCAAGCGGTTCCCAAAGAGCTTTAGAACAAGGCATAGTTTTCCCTGCTGGCTCTTAGGGCGGGGGACCCATCTCCAGCCGTATGGCCATTTTTGAGCCTGGCGCGGCGCCAAGTGGGAAAGGGTGGTGTCGAGGCTGAAGGCAGCAGGAAAGCCCGCAGCCCCCAGGTCTGTGGGGCTACGCAAGCGGTTCCCAAAGAGCTTTAGAACAAGGCATAGTTTTCCCTGCTGGCTCTTTGGGCGGGGGACCCATCTCCAGCCGTATGGCCATTTTTGTGCCTGGCGAAGCCCCAAGAGGGAAAGGGTGGCTTTGAATCTGAAGGCAGGAGGAAAGCCCGCAGCCCCCAGGTCTGTGGGGCTACGCAAGCGGTTCCCAAAGAGCTTTAGAACAAGGCATAGTTTTCCCTGCTGGCTCTTTTGGCAGGGGACCCATCTCCAGCCGTATGGCCATTTTTGTGCCTGGCGCGGTGCGTAGTGGGAAAGGGTGGTGTTGAGGCTGAAGGCAGCAGCAAAGCCTGCAGCCCCCAGGTCTGTGGGGCCAAGCAAGCGGTTCCCAAAGAGCTTTAGAACAAGGCATAGTTTTCCCTGCTGGCTCTTTGGGCGGGGGACCCATCTCCAGCCGTATGGCCATTTTTGTGCCTGGCCCGGCGCCAAGTGGGAAAGGGTGGCTTTGAGGCTGAAGGCAGCAGCAAAGCCCGCAGCCCCCAGGTCTGTGGGGCTACGCAAGCGGTTCCCAAAGAGCTTTAGAACAAGGCATAGTTTTCCCTGCTGGCTCTCTGGGCGGGGGACCCATCTGCAGCCGTATGGCCATTTTTGAGCCTGGAGCAGTGCCAAGTGGGAAAGGGTGGTTTTGAGGCTGAAGGCAGCAGGAGAGCCCGCAGCCCCCAGGTCTGTGGGGCTACGCAAGCGGTTCCCAAAGAGCTTTAGAACAAGGCATAGTTTTCCCTGCTGGCTCTTTGGGCGGGGGACCCATCTCCAGCCGTATGGCCATTTTTGTGCCTGGCGCGGCGCCAAGTGGGAAAGGGTGGTGTCGAGGCTGAAGGCAGCAGGAAAGCCCGCAGCCCCCACGTCTGTGGGGCCAAGCAAGCGGTTCCCAAAGAGCTTTAGAACAAGGCATAGTTTTCCCTGCTGGCTCTTTGGGCCTGGGACCCATCTCCAGCCATAGGCCATTTTTGTGCTTGATAGGGCGCCAAGTGGGAAAGGGTGGCTTTGAGGCTGAAGGCAGCAGGAAAGCCTGCAGCCCCCAGGTCTGTGGGGCTACGCAAGCAGTTCCCAAAGAGCTTTAGAACAAGGCATAGTTTTCCCTGCTGGCTCTTTGTTCGGGGGACCCATCTCCAGCCATAGGCCATTTTTGTGCCTGGCCCGGCGCCCAGTGGGAAAGGGTGGCTTTGAGGCTTGAAGGCAGCAGGAAAGCCTGCAGCCCCCAGGTCTGTGGGGCTACGCAAGCGGTTCCCAAAGAGCTTTAGAACAAGGCATAGTTTTCCCTGCTGGCTCTCTGGGAGGGGGACCCATCTCCAGCCGTATGGCCATTTTTGAGCCTGGCGCGGCGCCAAGTGGGAAAGGGTTGTGTCGAGGCTAAAGGCAGCAGGAAAGCCCGCAGCCCCCAGGTCTGTGGGGCTACGCAAGCGGTTCCCAAAGAGCTTTAGAACAAGGCATAATTTTCCCTGCTGGCTCTTTGGGCGGGGGACCCATCTCCAGCCGTATGGCCATTTTTGTGCCTGGCGCAGCGCCAAGTGGGAAAGGGTGGTTTTGAGGCTGAAGGCAGCAGCAAAGCCTGCAGCCCCCAGGTCTGTGGGGCTACGCAAGCGGTTCCCAAAGAGCTTTAGAACAAGGCATAGTTTTCCCTGCTGGCTCTTTGGGCGGGGGACCCATCTCCAGCCGTATGGCCATTTTTGTGCCTGGCCGGGGGCCAAGTGGGAAAGGGTGGTTTTGAGGCTGAAGGCAGCAGGAAAGCCCGCAGCCCCCAGGTCTGTGGGGCCAAGCAAGCGGTTCCCAAAGAGCTTTAGAACAAGGCATAGTTTTCCCTGCTGGCTCTTTGGGCATGGGACCCATCTCCAGCCATAGGCCATTTTTGTGCTTGATAGGGCGCCAAGTGGGAAAGGGTTGCTTTGAGGCTGAAGACAGCAGGAAAGCCCGCAGCCCCCAGGTCTGTGGGGCTATGCAAGCGGTTCCCAAAGAGCTTTAGAACAAGGCATAGTTTTCCCTGCTGGCTCTCTGGGCGGGGGACCCATCTCCAGCCGTATGGCCATTTTTGAGCCTGGCGCGGCGCCAGGTGGGAAAGGGTGGCTTTGAGGCTGAAGGCAGGAGCAAAGCCCGCAACCCCCAGGTCTGTGGTGCTACGCAAGCGGTTCCCAAAGAGCTTTAGAACAAGGCATAGTTTTCCCAGCTGGCTCTTAGGGCTGGAGACCCATCTCCAGACATAGGCCATTTTTGTGCCTGGCGCATTGCCAAGTGGGAAAGGGTGCTGTCGAGGCTGAAGGCAGCAGGAAAGCCCGCAGCCCCAAGGTCTGTGCGGCTACGCAAGCGGTTCCCAAAGAGCTTTAGAACAAGGCATAGTTTTCCCTGCTGGCTCTTTGGGCGGGGGACCCATCTCCAGTCGTATGGCTATTTTTATGCCTGGCGCGTTGCGTAGTGGGAAAGGGTGGTTTTGAGGCTGAAGGCAGCAGGAAAGCCTGCAGCCCCCAGGTCTGTGGGGCTACGCAAGCGGTTCCCAAAGAGCTTTAGAACAAGGCATAGTTTTCCCTGCTGGCTCTTTGGGCGGGGGACCCATCTCCAGCCGTATATCCATTTTTGTGCCTGATGCGGCGCAAAGTGGGAAAGGGTGGCTTTGAGGCTGAAGGCAGCAGGAAAGCCCGCAGCCCCCAGGTCTGTGCGGCTACGCAAGCGGTTCCCAAAGAGCTTTAGAACAAGGCATAGTTTTCCCTGCTGGCTCTTTGGGCGGGGGACCCATCTCCAGCCGTACGGCCATTTTTGTGCCTGGCGCGGCGCCAAGAGGGAAAGGGTGGTATCGAGGCTGAAGGCAGCAGGAAAGCCCGCAGCCCCCACGTCTGTGGGGCTACGCAAGCGGTTCCCAAAGAGCTTTAGAACAAGGCATAGTTTTCCCTGCTGGCTCTTTGGGCATGGGACCCATCTCCAGCCATAGGCCATTTTTGTGCCTGATAGGGCGCCAAGTGGGAAAGGGTGGCTTTGAGGCTGAAGACAGCAGGAAAGCCTGCAGCCCCCAGGTCTGTGGGGCTACGCAAGCGGTTCCCAAAGAGCTTTAGAACAAGGCATAGTTTTCCCTGCTGGCTCTTTGGGTGGGGGACCCATCTCCAGCCGTATGGCTATTTTTGTGCCTGACGCGGTGCGTAGTGGCATAGGGTGGTTTTGACGCTGAAGGCAGCAGGAAAGACCGCAGCCCCCAGGTCTGAGGGGCTACGCAAGCGGTTCCCAAAGAGCTTTAGAACAAGGCATAGTTTTCCCTGCTGGCTCTTTGGGCGGGGGACCCATCTCCAGCCGTATGGCCATTTTTGTGCCTGGCGCGGCGCCAAGTGGGAAAGGGTGGCTTTGAGGCTGAAGGCAGCAGCAAAGCCCGCAGCCCCCAGGTCTGTGGGGCTACGCAAGCGGTTCCCAGAGACCTTTAGAACAAGGCATAGTTTTCCCTGCTGGCTCTTTGGGCATGGGACCCATCTCCAGCCATATGGCCATTTTTGTGCCTGGCCCGGCGCCAAGAGGGAAAGGGTGGTGTCGAGGCTAAAGGCAGCAGGAAAGCCCGCAGCCCCCAGGTCTGTGGGGCCAAGCAAGCGGTTCCCAAAGAGCTTTAGAACAAGGCATAGTTTTCCCTGCTGGCTCTTTGGGCGGGGGACCCATCTCCAGCCGTATGGCCATTTTTGTGCCTGGCGCGGTGCGTAGTGGGAAAGGGTGGTTTTGACGCTGAAGGCAGCAGGAAAGCCCGCAGCCCCCACGTCTCTGGGGCCAAGCAAGCGGTTCCCAAAGAGCTTTAGAACAAGGCATAGTTTTCCCTGCTGGCTCTTTGGGCGGGGGACCCATCTCCAGCCATAGGCCATTTTTGTGCCTGGCGCGGCGCCAAGTGGGAAAGGGTGGCTTTGAGGCTGAAGGCAGCAGCAAAGCCCGCAGCCCCCAGGTCTGTGGGGCTACGCAAGCGGTTCCCAAAGAGCTTTAGAACAAGGCATAGTTTTCCCTGCTGGCTCTTTGGGCGGGGGACCCATCTCCAGCCGTATGGCCATTTTTGTGCCTGATAGGGCGCCAAGTGGGAAAGGGTGGTGTCGAGGCTGAAGACAGCAGGAAAGCCTGCAGCCCCCAGGTCTGTGGGGCTACGCAAGCGGTTCCCAAAGATCTTTAGAACAAGGCATAGTTTTCCCTGCTGGCTCTTTGGGCGGGGGACCCATCTCCAGCCGTATGGCCATTTTTGAGCCTGGCGCGGCGCCAGGTGGGAAAGGGTGGCTTTGAGGCTGAAGGCAGGAGCAAAGCCTGCAGCCCCCAGGTCTGTGGGGCTATGCAAGCGGTTCCCAAAGAGCTTTAGAACAAGGCATAGTTTTCCCTGCTGGCTCTTAGGGCGGGGGACCCATCTCCAGCCGTATGGCCATTTTTTAGCCTGGCGCAGCGCCAAGTGGGAAAGGGTGGTGTCGAGGCTGAAGGCAGCAGGAAAGCCCGCAGCCCCCAGGTCTGTGGGGCTACGCAAGCGGTTCCCAAAGAGCTTTAGAACAATGCATAGTTTTCCCTGCTCGCTCTTTGGGCGGGGGACCCATCTCCAGCCGTATGGCCATTTTTGTGCCTGGCGAAGCCCCAAGAGGGAAAGGGTGGCTTTGAATCTGAAGGCAGCAGGAAAGCCCGCAGCCCCCAGGTCTGTGGGGCTACGCAAGCGGTTCCCAAAGAGCTTTAGAACAAGGCATAGTTTTCCCTGCTGGCTCTTTTGGCAGGGGACCCATCTCCAGCCGTATGGCCATTTTTGTGCCTGGCGCGGTGCGTAGTGGGAAAGGGTGGTGTTGAGGCTGAAGGCAGCAGCAAAGACTGCAGCCCCCAGGTCTGTGGGGCCAAGCAAGCGGTTCCCAAAGAGCTTTAGAACAAGGCATAGTTTTCCCTGCTGGCTCTTTGGGCGGGGGACCCATCTCCAGCCGTATGGCCATTTTTGTGCCTGGCCCGGCGCCAAGTGGGAAAGGGTGGCTTTGAGGCTGAAGGCAGCAGCAAAGCCCGCAGCCCCCAGGTCTGTGGGGCTACGCAAGCGGTTCCCAAAGAGCTTTAGAACAAGGCATGGTTTTCCCTGCTGGCTCTTTGGGCGGGGGACCCATCTCCAGCCGTATATCCATTTTTGTGCCTGATGCGGCGCAAAGTGGGAAAGGGTGGCTTTGAGGCTGAAGGCAGCAGGAAAGCCCGCAGCCCCCAGGTCTGTGCGGCTACGCAAGCGGTTCCCAAAGAGCTTTAGAACAAGGCATAGTTTTCCCTGCTGGCTCTTTGGGCGGGGGACCCATCTCCAGTCGTACGGCCATTTTTGTGCCTGGCGCGGTGCCAAGTGTGAAAGGGTGGCTTTGAGGCTGAAGGCAGCAGGAAAGCCCGCAGCCCCCAGGTCTGTGGGGCTACGCAAGCGGTTCCCAAAGAGCTTTAGAACAAGGCATAGTTTTCCCTGCTGGCTCTTTGGGCATGGGACCCATCTCCAGCCATAGGCCATTTTTGTGCCTGATAGGGCGCCAAGTGGGAAAGGGTGGCTTTGAGGCTGAAGACAGCAGGAAAGCCTGCAGCCCCCAGGTCTGTGGGGCTACGCAAGCGGTTCCCAAAGAGCTTTAGAACAAGGCATAGTTTTCCCTGCTGGCTCTTTGGGTGGGGGACCCATCTCCAGCCGTATGGCTATTTTTGTGCCTGACGCGGTGCGTAGTGGCATAGGGTGGTTTTGACGCTGAAGGCAGCAGGAAAGCCCGCAGCCCCCAGGTCTGAGGGGCTACGCAAGCGGTTCCCAAAGAGCTTTAGAACAAGGCATAGTTTTCCCTGCTGGCTCTTTGGGCGGGGGACCCATCTCCAGCCGTATGGCCATTTTTGTGCCTGGCGCGGCGCCAAGTGGGTAAGGGTGGTGTCGAGGCTGAAGGCAGCAGCAAAGCCTGCAGCCCCCAGGTCTGTGGGGCCAAGCAAGCGGTTCCCAAAGAGCTTTAGAACAAGGCATAGTTTTCCCTGCTGGCTCTTTGGGCATGGGACCCATCTCCAGCCGTATGGCCATTTTTGTGCCTGGCGCGGCGCCAAGTGGGAAAGGGTGGCTTTGAGGCTGAAGGCAGCAGCAAAGCCCGCAGCCCCCAGGTCTGTGGGGCTACGCAAGCGGTTCCCAGAGACCTTTAGAACAAGGCATAGTTTTCCCTGCTGGCTCTTTGGGCATGGGACCCATCTCCAGCCATATGGCCATTTTTGTGCCTGGCCCGGCGCCAAGAGGGAAAGGGTGGTGTCGAGGCTAAAGGCAGCAGGAAAGCCCGCAGCCCCCAGGTCTGTGCGGCTACGCAAGCGGTTCCCAAAGAGCTTTAGAACAAGGCATAGTTTTCCCTGCTGGCTCTTTGGGCGGGGGACTCATCTCCAGCCGTATGGCCATTTTTGTGCATGGCGCAGCGCCAAGTGGGAAATGGTGGTATCGAGGCTGAAGGCAGCAGGAAAGCCCGCAGCCCCCACGTCTGTGGGGCTACGCAAGCGGTTCCCAAAGAGCTTTAGAACAAGGCATAGTTTTCCCTGCTGGCTCTTTGGGCATGGGACCCATCTCCACCCATAGGCCATTTTTGTGCCTGATAGGGCACCAAGTGGGAAAGGGTGGCTTTGAGGCTGAAGTCAGCAGGAAAGCCTGCAGCCCCCAGGTCTGTGGGGCTATGCAAGCGGTTCCCAAAGAGCTTTAGAACAAGGCATAGTTTTCCCTGCTGGCTCTTTGGGTGGGGGACCCATCTCCAGCCGTATGGCTATTTTTGTGCCTGACGCGGTGCGTAGTGGCATAGGGTGGTGTCGAGGCTGAAGGCAGCAGGAAAGCCTGCAGCCCCCAGGTCTGTGGGGCTACGCAAGCGGTTCCCAAAGAGCTTTAGAACAAGGCATAGTTTTCCCTGCTGGCTCTTTGGGCGGGGGACCCATCTCCAGCCGTATGGCCATTTTTGAGCCTGGCGCGGCGCCAGGTGGGAAAGGGTGGCTTTGAGGCTGAAGGCAGGAGCAAAGCCTGCAGCCCCCAGGTCTGTGGGGCTATGCAAGCGGTTCCCAAAGAGCTTTAGAACAAGGCATAGTTTTCCCTGCTGGCTCTTAGGGCGGGGGACCCATCTCCAGCCGTATGGCCATTTTTGAGCCTGGCGCAGCGCCAAGTGGGAAAGGGTGGCTTTGAGGCTGAAGGCAGCAGCAAAGCCCGCAGCCCCCAGGTCTGTGGGGCTACGCAAGCGGTTCCCAAAGAGCTTTAGAACAATGCATAATTTTCCCTGCTCGCTCTTTGGGCGGGGGACCCATCTCCAGCCGTATGGCCATTTTTGTGCCTGGCGAAGCCCCAAGAGGGAAAGGGTGGCTTTGAATCTGAAGGCAGCAGGAAAGCCCGCAGCCCCCAGGTCTGTGGGGCTACGCAAGCGGTTCCCAAAGAGCTTTAGAACAAGGCATAGTTTTCCCTGCTGGCTCTTTTGGCAGGGGACCCATCTCCAGCCGTATGGCCATTTTTGTGCCTGGCGCGGTGCGTAGTGGGAAAGGGTGGTGTTGAGGCTGAAGGCAGCAGCAAAGACTGCAGCCCCCAGGTCTGTGGGGCCAAGCAAGCGGTTCCCAAAGAGCTTTAGAACAAGGCATAGTTTTCCCTGCTGGCTCTTTGGGCGGGGGACCCATCTCCAGCCGTATGGCCATTTTTGTGCCTGGCCCGGCGCCAAGTGGGAAAGGGTGGCTTTGAGGCTGAAGGCAGCAGGAAAGCCCGCAGCCCCCAGGTCTGTGGGGCTACGCAAGCGGTTCCCAAAGAGCTTTAGAACAAGGCATAGTTTTCCCTGCTGGCTCTTTGGGCGGGGCACCCATCTGCAGCCGTATGGCCATTTTTGAGCCTGGAGCAGTGCCAAGTGGGAAAGGGTGGTTTTGAGGGTGAAGGCAGCAGGAAAGCCTGCAGCCCCCAGGTCTGTGGGGCTACGCAAGCAGTTCCCAAAGAGCTTTAGAACAAGGCATAGTTTTCCCTGCTGGCTCTTTGTTCGGGGGACCCATCTCCAGCCTTAGGCCATTTTTGTGCCTGGCCCGGCGCCCAGTGGGAAAGGGTGGTTTTGAGGCTGAAGGCAGCAGCAAAGCCTGCAGCCCCCAGGTCTGTGGGGCTACGCAAGCGGTTCCCAAAGAGCTTTAGAACAAGGCATAGTTTTCCCTGCTGGCTCTTTGGGCGGGGGACCCATCTCCAGCCGTATGGCCATTTTTGTGCCTGGCCGGGGGCCAATTGGGAAAGGGTGGTTTTGAGGCTGAAGGCAGCAGGAAAGCCCGCAGCCCCCAGGTGTGTGGGGCTACGCAAGCGGTTCCCAAAGAGCTTTAGAACAAGGCATAGTTTTCCCTGCTGGCTCTTTGGGCATGGGACCCATCTCCAGCCATAGGCCATTTTTGTGCTTGATAGGGCGCCAAGTGGGAAAGGGTTGCTTTGAGGCTGAAGACAGCAGGAAAGCCCGCAGCCCCCAGGTCTGTGGGGCTACGCAAGCGGTTCCCAAAGAGCTTTAGAACAAGGCATAGTTTTCCCTGCTGGCTCTCTGGGCGGGGGACCCATCTCCAGCCGTATGGCCATTTTTGAGCCTGGCGCGGCGCCAGGTGGGAAAGGGTGGCTTTGAGGCTGAAGGCAGGAGCAAAGCCTGCAGCCCCCAGGTCTGTGGTGCTACGCAAGCGGTTCCCAAAGAGCTTTAGAACAAGGCATAGTTTTCCCAGCTGGCTCTTAGGGCATGGGACCCATCTCCAGCCATAGGCCATTTTTGTGCCTGGCGCGAAGCCAAGTGGGAAAGGGTGCTGTCGAGGCTGAAGGCAGCAGGAAAGCCCGCAGCCCCAAGGTCTGTGGGGCTACGCAAGCGGTTCCCAAAGAGCTTTAGAACAAGGCATAGTTTTCCCTGCTGGCTCTTTGGGCGGGGGACCCATCTCCAGTCGTATGGCTATTTTTATGCCTGGCGTGTTGCGTAGTGGGAAAGGGTGGTTTTGAGGCTGAAGGCAGCAGGAAAGCCTGCAGCCCCCAGGTCTGTGGGGCTACGCAAGCGGTTCCCAAAGAGCTTTAGAACAAGGCATAGTTTTCCCTGCTGGCTCTTTGGGCGGGGGACCCATCTCCAGCCGTATGGCCATTTTTGTGCCTGGCCGGGGGCCAAGTGGGAAAGGGTGGTTTTGAGGCTGAAGGCAGCAGGAAAGCCCGCAGCCCCCACGTGTGTGGGGCTACGCAAGCGGTTCCCAAAGAGCTTTAGAACAAGGCATAGTTTTCCCTGCTGGCTCTTTGGGCATGGGACCCATCTCCAGCCATAGGCCATTTTTGTGCTTGATAGGGCGCCAAGTGGGAAAGGGTGGTGTCGAGGCTGAAGGCAGCAGGAAAGCCCGCAGCCCCCAGGTCTGTGGGGCTACGCAAGCGGTTCCCAAAGAGCTTTAGAACAAGGCATAATTTTCCCTGCTGGCTCTTTGGGCGGGGGACCCATCTCCAGCCGTACGGCCATTTTTGTGCCTGGCGCGGCGCCAAGAGGGAAAGGGTGGTGTCGAGGCTAAAGGCAGCAGGAAAGCCCGCAGCCCCCAGGTCTGTGGGGCTACGCAAGCAGTTCCCAAAGAGCTTTAGAACAAGGCATAGTTTTCCCTGCTGGCTCTTTGGGCGGGGGACCCATCTCCAGCCGTATGGCCATTTTTGTGCATGGCGCAGCGCCAAGTGGGAAAGGGTGGCTTTGAGGCTGAAGGCAGCAGGAAAGCCCGCAGCCCCCAGGTCTGTGGGGCTACGCAAGCGGTTCCCAAAGAGCTTTAGAACAAGGCATAGTTTTCCCTGCTGGCTCTTTGGGCATGGGACCCATCTCCACCCATAGGCCATTTTTGTGCCTGATAGGGCGCCAAGTGAGAAAGGGTGGCTTTGAGGCTAAAGACAGCAGGAAAGCCTGCAGCCCCCAGGTCTGTGGGGCTACGCAAGCGGTTCCCAAAGAGCTTTAGAACAAGACATAGTTTTCCCTGCTGGCTCTTTGGGTGGGGGACCCATCTCCAGCCGTATGGCTATTTTTGTGCCTGACGCGGTGCGTAGTGGCATAGGGTGGTTTTGAGGCTGAAGGCAGCAGGAAAGCCCGCAGCCCCCACGTCTGTGGGGCCAAGCAAGCGGTTCCCAAAGAGCTTTAGAACAAGGCATAGTTTTCCCTGCTGGCTCTTTGGGCAGGGGACCCATCTCCAGCCGTATGGCCATTTTTGTGCCTGGCGCGGTGCGTAGTGGCATAGGGTGGTTTTGACGCTGAAGGCAGCAGGAAAGCCCGCAGCCCCCAGGTCTGTGGGGCTACGCAAGCGGTTCACCAAAGAGCTTTAGAACAAGGCATAGTTTTCCCTGCTGGCTCTTTGGGCAGGGGACCCATCTCCAGCCGTATGGCCATTTTTGTCCCTGGCCCGGCGCCAAGTGGGAAAGGGTGGTGTTGAGGCTGAAGGCAGCAGCAAAGACTGCAGCCCCCAGGTCTGTGGGGCCAAGCAAGCGGTTCCCAAAGAGCTTTAGAACAAGGCATAGTTTTCCCTGCTGGCTCTTTGGGCGGGGGACCCATCTCCAGCCGTATGGCCATTTTTGTGCCTGGCGCGGCGCCAAGTGGGAAAGGGTGGCTTTGAGGCTGAAGGCAGCAGCAAAGCCCGCAGCCCCCAGGTCTGTGGGGCTACGCAAGCGGTTCCCAAAGAGCTTTAGAACAAGGCATAGTTTTCCCTGCTGGCTCTTTGGGCATGGGACCCATCTCCAGCCATATGGCCATTTTTGTGCCTGGCGCGGCGCCAAGAGGGAAAGGGTGGTGTCGAGGCTAAAGGCAGCAGGAAAGCCTGCAGCCCCCACGTCTGTGGGGCTACGCAAGCGGTTCCCAAAGAGCTTTAGAACAAGGCATAGTTTTCCCTGCTGGCTCTTTGGGCGGGGGACCCATCTCCAGCCGTATGGCCATTTTTGTGCATGGCGCAGCGCCAAGTGGGAAATGGTGGTATCGAGGCGGAAGGCAGCAGGAAAGCCCGCAGCCCCCACGTCTGTGGGGCTACGCAAGCGGTTCCCAAAGAGCTTTAGAACAAGGCATAGTTTTCCCTGCTGGCTCTTTGGGCAGGGGACCCATCTCCAGCCGTATGGCCATTTTTGTGCCTGATAGGGCGCCAAGTGGGAAAGGGTGGCTTTGAGGCTGAAGACAGCAGGAAAGCCTGCAGCCCCCAGGTCTGTGGGGCTACGCAAGCGGTTCCCAAAGAGCTTTAGAACAAGGCATAGTTTTCCCTGCTGGCTCTTTGGGTGGGGGACCCATCTCCAGCCGTATGGCTATTTTTGTGCCTGACGCGGTGCGTAGTGGCATAGGGTGGTTTTGAGGCTGAAGGCAGCAGGAAAGCCCGCAGCCCCCACATCTGTGGGGCCAAGCAAGCGGTTCCCAAAGAGCTTTAGAACAAGGCATAGTTTTCCCTGCTGGCTCTTTGGGCGGGGGACCCATCTCCAGCCGTATGGCCATTTTTGTGCCTGGCGCGGTGCGTAGTGGGAAAGGGTGGTTTTGACGCTGAAGGCAGCAGGAAAGCCCGCAGCCCCCAGGTCTGTGGGGCTACGCAAGCGGTTCCCAAAGAGCTTTAGAACAAGGCATAGTTTTCCCTGCTGGCTCTTTGGGCGGGGGACCCATCTCCAGCCGTATGGCCATTTTTGTGCCTGGCGCGGCGCCAAGTGGGTAAGGGTGGTGTCGAGGCTGAAGGCAGCAGCAAAGCCTGCAGCCCCCAGGTCTGTGGGGCCAAGCAAGCGGTTCCCAAAGAGCTTTAGAAGAAGGCATAGTTTTCCCTGCTGGCTCTTTGGGCATGGGACCCATCTCCAGCCGTATGGCCATTTTTGTCCCTGGCCCGGCGCCAAATGGAAAGGGTGGCTTTGAGGCTGAAGGCAGCAGGAAAGCCCGCAGCCCCCAGGTCTGTGGGGCTACGCAAGCGGTTCGCAAAGAGCTTTAGAACAAGGCATAGTTTTCCCTGCTGGCTCTTTGGGCGGGGGACCCATCTCCAGCCATATGGCCTTTTTTTGCCTGGCGAAGCCCCAAGTGCGAAAGGGTGGCTTTGAGGCTGAAGGCAGCAGGAAAGCCCGCAGCCCCCAGGTCTGTGGGGCTACGCAAGCGGTTCCCAAAGAGCTTTAGAACAAGGCATAGTTTTCCCTGCTGGCTCTTTGGGCATGGGACCCATCTCCAGCCATAGGCCATTTTTGTGCTTGATAGGGCGCCAAGTGGGAAAGGGTGGTGTCGAGGCTGAAGGCAGCAGGAAAGCCCGCAGCCCCCAGGTCTGTGCGGCTACGCAAGCGGTTCCCAAAGAGCTTTAGAACAAGGCATAATTTTCCCTGCTGGCTTTTTGGGCGGGGGACCCATCTCCAGCCGTACGGCCATTTTTGTGGCTGGCGCGGCGCCAAGAGGGAAAGGGTGGTGTCGAGGCTAAAGGCAGCAGCAAAGACTGCAGTCCCCAGGTCTGTGGGGCCAAGCAAGCGGTTCCCAAAGAGCTTTAGAACAAGGCATAGTTTTCCCTGCTGGCTCTTTGGGCGGGGGACCCATCTCCAGCCGTATGGCCATTTTTGTGCCTGGCGCGGCGCCAAGTGGGTAAGGGTGGTATGGAGGCTGAAGGCAGCAGCAAAGCCTGCAGCCCCCAGGTCTGTGGGGCCAAGCAAGCGGTTCCCAAAGAGCTTTAGAACAAGGCATAGTTTTCCCTGCTGGCTCTTTGGGCGGGGGACCCATCTCCAGCCGTATGGCCATTTTTGTCCCTGGCCCGGCGCCAAGTGGGAAAGGGTGGCTTTGAGGCTGAAGGCAGCAGGAAAGCCCGCAGCCCCCAGGTCTGTGGGGCTACGCAAGCGGTTCCCAAAGAGCTTTAGAACAAGGCATAGTTTTCCCTGCTGGCTCTTTGGGCGGGGGACCCATCTCCAGCCGTATGGCCATTTTTGTGCCTGATAGGGCGCCAAGTGGGAAAGGGTGGTGTCGAGGCTGAAGACAGCAGGAAAGCCCGCAGCCCCCACGTCTGTGGGGCCAAGCAAGCGGTTCCCAAAGAGCTTTAGAACAAGGCATAGTTTTCCCTGCTGGCTCTTTGGGCATGGGACCCATCTCCAGCCATAGGCCATTTTTGTGCCTGATAGGGCGCCAAGTGGGAAAGGGTGGCTTTGAGGCTGAAGACAGCAGGAAAGCCTGCAGCTCCCAGGTCTGTGGGGCTATGCAAGCGGTTCCCAAAGAGCTTTAGAACAAGGCATAGTTTTCCCTGCTGGCTCTTTGGGCGGGGGACCCATCTCCAGCCGTATGGCCATTTTTGTGCCTGGCGCGGCGCCAAGTGGGAAAGGGTGGTGTCGAGGCTGAAGGCAGCAGGAAAGCCCGCAGCCCCCAGGTCTGTGGGGCTACGCAAGCGGTTCCCAAAGAGCTTTAGAACAAGGCATAGTTTTCCCTGCTGGCTCTTTGGGTGGGGGACCCATCTCCAGACGTATGGCTATTTTTGTGCCTGGCGCGGTGCGTAGTGGCATAGGGTGGTTTTGAGGCTGAAGGCAGCAGGAAAGCCCGCAGCCCCCACGTCTGTGGGGCCAAGCAAGCGGTTCCCAAAGAGCTTTAGAACAAGGCATAGTTTTCCCTGCTGGCTCTTTGGGCGGGGGACCCATCTCCAGCCATATGGCCATTTTTGAGCCTGGAGCAGTGCCAAGTGGGAAAGGGTGGTGTCGAGGCTGAAGGCAGCAGGAAAGCCCGCAGCCCCCACGTCTGTGGGGCCAAGCAAGCGGTTCCCAAAGAGCTTTAGAACAAGGCATAGTTTTCCCTGCTGGCTCTTTGGGCATGGGACCCATCTCCAGCCGTAGGCCATTTTTGTGCCTGGCGCGGCGCCAAGTGGGAAAGGGTGGCTTTGAGGCTGAAGGCAGCAGGAAAGCCCGCAGCCCCCAGGTCTGTGGGGCTACGCAAGCGGTTCCCAAAGAGCTTTAGAACAAGGCATAGTTTTCCCTGCTGGCTCTTTGGGCGGGGGACCCATCTCCAGCCGTATGGCCATTTTTGAGCCTGGCGCAGCGCCAAGTGGGAAAGGGTGGTGTCGAGCCTGAAGGCAGCAGGAAAGCCCGCAGCCCCCAGGTCTGTGGGGCTACGCAAGCGGTTCCCAAAGAGCTTTAGAACAAGGCATAGTTTTCCCTGCTCGCTCTTTGGGCGGGGGACCCATCTCCAGCCGTATGGCCATTTTTGTGCCTGGCGAAGCCCCAAGAGGGAAAGGGTGGCTTTGAATCTGAAGGCAGCAGGAAAGCCCGCAGCCCCCAGGTCTGTGGGGCTACGCAAGCGGTTCCCAAAGAGCTTTAGAACAAGGCATAGTTTTCCCTGCTGGCTCTTTTGGCAGGGGACCCATCTCCAGCCGTATGGCCATTTTTGTGCCTGGCGCGGTGCGTAGTGGGAAAGGGTGGTGTTGAGGCTGAAGGCAGCAGCAAAGACTGCAGTCCCCAAGTTTGTGGGGCCAAGCAAGCGGTTCCCAAAGAGCTTTAGAACAAGGCATAGTTTTCCCTGCTGGCTCTTTGGGCGGGGGACCCATCTCCAGCCGTATGGCCATTTTTGTGCCTGGCCCGGCGCCAAGTGGGAAAGGGTGGCTTTGAGGCTGAAGGCAGCAGCAAAGCCCGCAGCCCCCAGGTCTGTGGGGCTACGCAAGCGGTTCCCAAAGAGCTTTAGAACAAGGCATAGTTTTCCCTGCTGGCTCTCTGGGCGGGGGACCCATCTGCAGCCGTATGGCCATTTTTGAGCCTGGAGCAGTGCCAAGTGGGAAAGGGTGGTTTTGAGGGTGAAGGCAGCAGGAAAGCCCGCAGCCCCCAGGTCTGTGGGGCTACGCAAGCGGTTCGCAAAGAGCTTTAGAACAAGGCATAGTTTTCCCTGCTGGCTCTTTGGGCGGGGGACCCATCACCAGCCGTATGGCCATTTTTGTGCCTGGCGCGGCGCCAAGTGGGAAAGGGTGCTGTCGAGGCTGAAGGCAGCAGGAAAGCCCGCAGCCCCCAGGTGTGTGGGGCTACGCAAGCGGTTCCCAAAGAGCTTTAGAACAAGGCATAGTTTTCCCTGCTGGCTCTTTGGGCCTGGGACCCATCTCCAGCCATAGGCCATTTTTGTGCTTGATAGGGCGCCAAGTGGGAAAGGGTGGCTTTGAGGCTGAAGGCAGCAGGAAAGCCCGCAGCCCCCAGGTCTGTGCGGCTACGCAAGCGGTTCCCAAAGAGCTTTAGAACAAGGCATAGTTTTCCCTGCTGGCTCTTTGGGCGGGGGACCGATCTCCAGCCGTACGGCCATTTTTGTGCCTGGCGCGGAGCCAAGAGGGAAAGGGTGGTGTCGAGGCTAAAGGCAGCAGGAAAGCCCGCAGCCCCCAGGTCTGTGCGGCTACGCAAGCGGTTCCCAAAGAGCTTTAGAACAAGGCATAATTTTCCCTGCTGGCTCTTTGGGCGGGGGACCCATCTCCAGCCGTATGGCCATTTTTGTGCCTGGCCGGGGGCCAAGTGGGAAAGGGTGGTTTTGAGGCTGAAGGCAGCAGGAAAGCCCGCAGCCCCCACGTGTGTGGGGCTACGCAAGCGGTTCCCAAAGAGCTTTAGAACAAGGCATAGTTTTCCCTGCTGGCTCTTTGGGCATGGGACCCATCTCCAGCCATAGGCCATTTTTGTGCTTGATAGGGCGCCAAGTGGGAAAGGGTGGTGTCGAGGCTGAAGGCAGCAGGAAAGCCCGCAGCCCCCAGGTCTGTGCGGCTACGCAAGCGGTTCCCAAAGAGCTTTAGAACAAGGCATAATTTTCCCTGCTGGCTCTTCGGACGGGGGACCCATCTCCAGCCGTACGGCCATTTTTGTGCCTGGCGCGGCGCCAAGAGGGAAAGGGTGGTGTCGAGGCTAAAGGCAGCAGGAAAGCCCGCAGCCCCCAGGTCTGTGGAGCTACGCAAGCAGTTCCCAAAGAGCTTTAGAACAAGGCATAGTTTTCCCTGCTGGCTCTTTGTTCGGGGGACCCATCTCCAGCCATAGGCCATTTTTGTGCCTGGCCCGGCGCCCAGTGGGAAAGGGTGGCTTTGAGGCTTGAAGGCAGCAGGAAAGCCCGCAGCCCCCAGGTCTGTGGGGCTACGCAAGCGGTTCCCAAAGAGCTTTAGAACAAGGCATAGTTTTCCCTGCTGGCTCTTTGGGCATGGGACCCATCTCCAGCCGTATGGCCATTTTTGAGCCTGGCGCGGCGCCAAGTGGGAAAGGGTTGTGTCGAGGCTAAAGGCAGCAGGAAAGCCCGCAGCCCCCAGGTCTGTGGGGCTACGCAAGCGGTTCCCAAAGAGCTTTAGAACAAGGCATAATTTTCCCTGCTGGCTCTTTGGGCGGGGGACCCATCTCCAGCCGTATGGCCATTTTTGTGCCTGGCGCAGCGCCAAGTGGGAAAGGGTGGTTTTGAGGCTGAAGGCAGCAGCAAAGCCCGCAGCCCCCAGGTCTGTGGGGCTACGCAAGCGGTTCCCAAAGAGCTTTAGAACAAGGCATAGTTTTCGCTGCTGGCTCTCTAGGCGGGGGACCCATCTCCAGCCGTATGGCCATTTTTGAGCCTGGTGCGGCGCCAGGTGGGAAAGGGTGGCTTTGAGGCTGAAGGCAGGAGCAAAGCCTGCAGCCCCCAGGTCTGTGGTGCTACGCAAGCGGTTCCCAAAGAGCTTTAGAACAAGGCATAGTTTTCCCAGCTGGCTCTTAGGGCATGGGACCCATCTCCAGCCATAGGCCATTTTTGTGCCTGGCGCGAAGCCAAGTGGGAAAGGGTGCTGTCGAGGCTGAAGGCAGCAGGAAAGCCCGCAGCCCCAAGGTCTGTGGGGCTACGCAAGCGGTTCCCAAAGAGCTTTAGAACAAGGCATAGTTTTCCCTGCTGGCTCTTTGGGCGGGGGACCCATCTCCAGTCGTATGGCTATTTTTATGCCTGGCGTGTTGCGTAGTGGGAAAGGGTGGTTTTGAGGCTGAAGGCAGCAGGAAAGCCTGCAGCCCCCAGGTCTGTGGGGCTACGCAAGCGGATCCCAAAGAGCTTTAGAACAAGGCATAGTTTTCCCTGCTGGCTCTTTGGGCGGGGGACCCATCTCCAGCCGTATGGCCATTTTTGTGCCTGGCGCAGCGCCAAGTGGGAAAGGGTGGTTTTGAGGCTGAAGGCAGCAGCAAAGCCCGCAGGCCCCAGGTCTGTGGGGCTACGCAAGCGGTTCCCAAAGAGCTTTAGAACAAGGCATAGTTTTCCCTGCTGGCTCTTTGGGCGGGGGACCCATCTCCAGCCGTATGGCCATTTTTGTGCCTGGCCGGGGGCCAAGTGGTAAAGGGTGGTTTTGAGGCTGAAGGCAGCAGGAAAGCCCGCAGCCCCCAGGTGTGTGGGGCTACGCAAGCGGTTCCCAAAGAGCTTTAGAACAAGGCATAGTTTTCCCTGCTGGCTCTTTGGGCATGGGACCCATCTCCAGCCATAGGCCATTTTTGTGCTTGATAGGGCGCCAAGTGGGAAAGGGTTGCTTTGAGGCTGAAGACAGCAGGAAAGCCCGCAGCCCCCAGGTCTGTGGGGCTACGCAAGCGGTTCCCAAAGAGCTTTAGAACAAGGCATAGTTTTCGCTGCTGGCTCTCTAGGCGGGGGACCCATCTCCAGCCGTATGGCCATTTTTGAGCCTGGTGCGGCGCCAGGTGGGAAAGGGTGGCTTTGAGGCTGAAGGCAGGAGCAAAGCCTGCAGCCCCCAGGTCTGTGGTGCTACGCAAGCGGTTCCCAAAGAGCTTTAGAACAAGGCATAGTTTTCCCAGCTGGCTCTTAGGGCATGGGACCCATCTCCAGCCATAGGCCATTTTTGTGCCTGGCGCGAAGCCAAGTGGGAAAGGGTGCTGTCGAGGCTGAAGGCAGCAGGAAAGCCCGCAGCCCCAAGGTCTGTGGGGCTACGCAAGCGGTTCCCAAAGAGCTTTAGAACAAGGCATAGTTTTCCCTGCTGGCTCTTTGGGCGGGGGACCCATCTCCAGTCGTATGGCTATTTTTATGCCTGGCGTGTTGCGTAGTGGGAAAGGGTGGTTTTGAGGCTGAAGGCAGCAGGAAAGCCTGCAGCCCCCAGGTCTGTGGGGCTACGCAAGCGGATCCCAAAGAGCTTTAGAACAAGGCATAGTTTTCCCTGCTGGCTCTTTGGGCGGGGGACCCATCTCCAGCCGTACGGCCATTTTTGTGCCTGGCGCGGAGCCAAGAGGGAAAGGGTGGTGTCGAGGCTAAAGGCAGCAGGAAAGCCCGCAGCCCCCAGGTCTGTGCGGCTACGCAAGCGGTTCCCAAAGAGCTTTAGAACAAGGCATAATTTTCCCTGCTGGCTCTTTGGGCGGGGGACCCATCTCCAGCCGTATGGCCATTTTTGTGCCTGGCCGGGGGCCAAGTGGGAAAGGGTGGTTTTGAGGCTGAAGGCAGCAGGAAAGCCCGCAGCCCCCACGTGTGTGGGGCTACGCAAGCGGTTCCCAAAGAGCTTTAGAACAAGGCATAGTTTTCCCTGCTGGCTCTTTGGGCATGGGACCCATCTCCAGCCATAGGCCATTTTTGTGCTTGATAGGGCGCCAAGTGGGAAAGGGTGGTGTCGAGGCTGAAGGCAGCAGGAAAGCCCGCAGCCCCCAGGTCTGTGCGGCTACGCAAGCGGTTCCCAAAGAGCTTTAGAACAAGGCATAATTTTCCCTGCTGGCTCTTCGGACGGGGGACCCATCTCCAGCCGTACGGCCATTTTTGTGCCTGGCGCGGCGCCAAGAGGGAAAGGGTGGTGTCGAGGCTAAAGGCAGCAGGAAAGCCCGCAGCCCCCAGGTCTGTGGATCTACGCAAGCAGTTCCCAAAGAGCTTTAGAACAAGGCATAGTTTTCCCTGCTGGCTCTTTGGGCGGGGGACCCATCTCCAGCCGTATGGCCATTTTTGTGCATGGCGCAGCGCCAAGTGGGAAAGGGTGGCTTTGAGGCTGAAGGCAGCAGGAAAGCCCGCAGCCCCCAGGTCTGTGGGGCTACGCAAGCGGTTCCCAAAGAGCTTTAGAACAAGGCATAGTTTTCCCTGCTGGCTCTTTGGGCATGGGACCCATCTCCACCCATAGGCCATTTTTGTGCCTGATAGGGCGCCAAGTGAGAAAGGGTGGCTTTGAGGCTAAAGACAGCAGGAAAGCCTGCAGCCCCCAGGTCTGTGGGGCTACGCAAGCGGTTCCCAAAGAGCTTTAGAACAAGGCATAGTTTTCCCTGCTGGCTCTTTGGGTGGGGGACCCATCTCCAGCCGTATGGCTATTTTTGTGCCTGACGCGGTGCGTAGTGGCATAGGGTGGTTTTGAGGCTGAAGGCAGCAGGAAAGCCCGCAGCCCCCACGTCTGTGGGGCCAAGCAAGCGGTTCCCAAAGAGCTTTAGAACAAGGCATATTTTTCCCTGCTGGCTCTTTGGGCGGGGGACCCATCTCCAGCCGTATGGCCATTTTTGTGCCTGGCGCGGTGCGTAGTGGGAAAGGGTGGTTTTGACGCTGAAGGCAGCAGGAAAGCCCGCAGCCCCCAGGTCTGTGGGGCTACGCAAGCGGTTCACCAAAGAGCTTTAGAACAAGGCATAGTTTTCCCTGCTGGCTCTTTGGGCAGGGGACCCATCTCCAGCCGTATGGCCATTTTTGTCCCTGGCCCGGCGCCAAGTGGGAAAGGGTGGTGTTGAGGCTGAAGGCAGCAGCAAAGACTGCAGCCCCCAGGTCTGTGGGGCTACACAAGCGGTTCCCAAAGAGCTTTAGAACAAGGCATAGTTTTCCCTGCTGGCTCTTTGGGCGGGGGACCCATCTCCAGCCGTATGGCCATTTTTGTCCCTGGCCCGGTGCCAAGTGGGAAAGGGTGGCTTTGAGGCTGAAGGCAGCAGGAAAGCCCGCAGCCCCCAGGTCTGTGGGGCTACGCAAGCGGTTCCCAAATAGCTTTAGAACAAGGCATAGTTTTCCCTGCTGGCTCTTTGGGCGGGGGACCCATCTCCAGCCGTATGGCCATTTTTGAGCCTGGAGCAGTGCCAAGTGGGAAAGGGTGGTTTTGAGGGTGAAGGCAGCAGGAAAGCCCCCAGCCCCCAGGTCGGTGGGGCTACGCAAGCGGTTCCCAAAGAGCTTTAGAACAAGGCATAGTTTTCCCTGCTGGCTCTTTGGGTGGGGGACCCATCTCCAGCCGTATGGCCATTTTTGTGCCTGGCGCGGCGCCAAGTTTGAAAGGGTGGTGTCGAGGCTGAAGGCAGCAGGAAAGCCTGCAGCCCCCAGGTCTGTGGGGCTACGCAAGCGGATCCCAAAGAGCTTTAGAACAAGGCATAGTTTTCCCTGCTGGCTCTTTGGGCGGGGGACCCATCTCCAGCCGTATGGCCATTTTTGTGCCTGGCGCAGCGCCAAGTGGGAAAGGGTGGTTTTGAGGCTGAAGGCAGCAGCAAAGCCCGCAGGCCCCAGGTCTGTGGGGCTACGCAAGCGGTTCCCAAAGAGCTTTAGAACAAGGCATAGTTTTCCCTGCTGGCTCTTTGGGCGGGGGACCCATCTCCAGCCGTATGGCCATTTTTGTGCCTGGCCGGGGGCCAAGTGGGAAAGGGTGGTTTTGAGGCTGAAGGCAGCAGGAAAGCCCGCAGCCCCCAGGTGTGTGGGGCTACGCAAGCGGTTCCCAAAGAGCTTTAGAACAAGGCATAGTTTTCCCTGCTGGCTCTTTGGGCATGGGACCCATCTCCAGCCATAGGCCATTTTTGTGCTTGATAGGGCGCCAAGTGGGAAAGGGTTGCTTTGAGGCTGAAGACAGCAGGAAAGCCCGCAGCCCCCAGGTCTGTGGGGCTACGCAAGCGGTTCCCAAAGAGCTTTAGAACAAGGCATAGTTTTCGCTGCTGGCTCTCTAGGCGGGGGACCCATCTCCAGCCGTATGGCCATTTTTGAGCCTGGTGCGGCGCCAGGTGGGAAAGGGTGGCTTTGAGGCTGAAGGCAGGAGCAAAGCCTGCAGCCCCCAGGTCTGTGGTGCTACGCAAGCGGTTCCCAAAGAGCTTTAGAACAAGGCATAGTTTTCCCAGCTGGCTCTTAGGGCATGGGACCCATCTCCAGCCATAGGCCATTTTTGTGCCTGGCGCGAAGCCAAGTGGGAAAGGGTGCTGTCGAGGCTGAAGGCAGCAGGAAAGCCCGCAGCCCCAAGGTCTGTGGGGCTACGCAAGCGGTTCCCAAAGAGCTTTAGAACAAGGCATAGTTTTCCCTGCTGGCTCTTTGGGCGGGGGACCCATCTCCAGTCGTATGGCTATTTTTATGCCTGGCGTGTTGCGTAGTGGGAAAGGGTGGTTTTGAGGCTGAAGGCAGCAGGAAAGCCTGCAGCCCCCAGGTCTGTGGGGCTACGCAAGCGGATCCCAAAGAGCTTTAGAACAAGGCATAGTTTTCCCTGCTGGCTCTTTGGGCGGGGGGACCCATCTCCAGCCGTACGGCCATTTTTGTGCCTGGCGCGGAGCCAAGAGGGAAAGGGTGGTGTCGAGGCTAAAGGCAGCAGGAAAGCCCGCAGCCCCCAGGTCTGTGCGGCTACGCAAGCGGTTCCCAAAGAGCTTTAGAACAAGGCATAATTTTCCCTGCTGGCTCTTTGGGCGGGGGACCCATCTCCAGCCGTATGGCCATTTTTGTGCCTGGCCGGGGGCCAAGTGGGAAAGGGTGGTTTTGAGGCTGAAGGCAGCAGGAAAGCCCGCAGCCCCCACGTGTGTGGGGCTACGCAAGCGGTTCCCAAAGAGCTTTAGAACAAGGCATAGTTTTCCCTGCTGGCTCTTTGGGCATGGGACCCATCTCCAGCCATAGGCCATTTTTGTGCTTGATAGGGCGCCAAGTGGGAAAGGGTGGTGTCGAGGCTGAAGGCAGCAGGAAAGCCCGCAGCCCCCAGGTCTGTGCGGCTACGCAAGCGGTTCCCAAAGAGCTTTAGAACAAGGCATAATTTTCCCTGCTGGCTCTTCGGACGGGGGACCCATCTCCAGCCGTACGGCCATTTTTGTGCCTGGCGCGGCGCCAAGAGGGAAAGGGTGGTGTCGAGGCTAAAGGCAGCAGGAAAGCCCGCAGCCCCCAGGTCTGTGGATCTACGCAAGCAGTTCCCAAAGAGCTTTAGAACAAGGCATAGTTTTCCCTGCTGGCTCTTTGGGCGGGGGACCCATCTCCAGCCGTATGGCCATTTTTGTGCATGGCGCAGCGCCAAGTGGGAAAGGGTGGCTTTGAGGCTGAAGGCAGCAGGAAAGCCCGCAGCCCCCAGGTCTGTGGGGCTACGCAAGCGGTTCCCAAAGAGCTTTAGAACAAGGCATAGTTTTCCCTGCTGGCTCTTTGGGCATGGGACCCATCTCCACCCATAGGCCATTTTTGTGCCTGATAGGGCGCCAAGTGAGAAAGGGTGGCTTTGAGGCTAAAGACAGCAGGAAAGCCTGCAGCCCCCAGGTCTGTGGGGCTACGCAAGCGGTTCCCAAAGAGCTTTAGAACAAGGCATAGTTTTCCCTGCTGGCTCTTTGGGCATGGGACCCATCTCCAGCCGTATGGCTATTTTTGTGCCTGACGCGGTGCGTAGTGGCATAGGGTGGTTTTGAGGCTGAAGGCAGCAGGAAAGCCCGCAGCCCCCACGTCTGTGGGGCCAAGCAAGCGGTTCCCAAAGAGCTTTAGAACAAGGCATATTTTTCCCTGCTGGCTCTTTGGGCGGGGGACCCATCTCCAGCCGTATGGCCATTTTTGTGCCTGGCGCGGTGCGTAGTGGGAAAGGGTGGTTTTGACGCTGAAGGCAGCAGGAAAGCCCGCAGCCCCCAGGTCTGTGGGGCTACGCAAGCGGTTCACCAAAGAGCTTTAGAACAAGGCATAGTTTTCCCTGCTGGCTCTTTGGGCAGGGGACCCATCTCCAGCCGTATGGCCATTTTTGTCCCTGGCCCGGCGCCAAGTGGGAAAGGGTGGTGTTGAGGCTGAAGGCAGCAGCAAAGACTGCAGCCCCCAGGTCTGTGGGGCTACACAAGCGGTTCCCAAAGAGCTTTAGAACAAGGCATAGTTTTCCCTGCTGGCTCTTTGGGCGGGGGACCCATCTCCAGCCGTATGGCCATTTTTGTCCCTGGCCCGGTGCCAAGTGGGAAAGGGTGGCTTTGAGGCTGAAGGCAGCAGGAAAGCCCGCAGCCCCCAGGTCTGTGGGGCTACGCAAGCGGTTCCCAAAGAGCTTTAGAACAAGGCATAGTTTTCCCTGCTGGCTCTTTGGGCGGGGGACCCATCTCCAGCCGTATGGCCATTTTTGTGCCTGGCGCGGCGCCAAGTGGGAAAGGGTGGTTTTGAGGGTGAAGGCAGCAGGAAAGCCCCCAGCCCCCAGGTCGGTGGGGCTACGCAAGCGGTTCCCAAAGAGCTTTAGAACAAGGCATAGTTTTCCCTGCTGGCTCTTTGGGTGGGGGACCCATCTCCAGCCGTATGGCCATTTTTGTGCCTGGCGCGGCGCCAAGTTTGAAAGGGTGGTGTCGAGGCTGAAGGCAGCAGGAAAGCCCGCAGCCCCCAGGTCTGTGGGGCCAAGCAAGCGGTTCCCAAAGAGCTTTAGAACAAGGCATAGTTTTCCCTGCTGGCTCTTTGGGCATGGGACCCATCTCCAGCCATAGGCCATTTTTGTGCTTGATAGGGCGCCAATTGGGAAAGGGTGGTGTCAAGGCTGAAGGCAGCAGGAAAGCCCGCAGCCCCCAGGTGTGTGGGGCTACGCAAGCGGTTCCCAAAGAGCTTTAGAACAAGGCATAGTTTTCCCTGCTGGCTCTTTGGGCATGGGACCCATCTCCAGCCATAGGCCATTTTTGTGCTTGATAGGGCGCCAAGTGGGAAAGGGTTGCTTTGAGGCTGAAGACAGCAGGAAAGCCCGCAGCCCCCAGGTCTGTGGGGCTACGCAAGCGGTTCCCAAAGAGCTTTAGAACAAGGCATAGTTTTCCCTGCTGGCTCTTTGGGCATGGGACCCATCTCCAGCCATAGGCCATTTTTGTGCCTGGCGCGAAGCCAAGTGGGAAAGGGTGCTGTCGAGGCTGAAGGCAGCAGGAAAGCCCGCAGCCCCAAGGTCTGTGGGGCTACGCAAGCGGTTCCCAAAGAGCTTTAGAACAAGGCATAGTTTTCCCTGCTGGCTCTTTGGGCGGGGGACCCATCTCCAGTCGTATGGCTATTTTTATGCCTGGCGCGTTGCGTAGTGGGAAAGGGTGGTTTTGAGGCTGAAGGCAGCAGGAAAGCCTGCAGCCCCCAGGTCTGTGGGGCTACGCAAGCGGTTCCCAAAGAGCTTTAGAACAAGGCATAGTTTTCCCTGCTGGCTCTTTGGGCGGGGGACCCATCTCCAGCCGTACGGCCATTTTTGTGCCTGGCGCGGCGCCAAGAGGGAAAGGGTGGTGTCGAGGCTAAAGGCAGCAGGAAAGCCCGCAGCCCCCAGGTCTGTGGGGCTATGCAAGCGGTTCCCAAAGAGCTTTAGAACAAGGCATAGTTTTCCCTGCTGGCTCTTTGGGCGGGGGACCCATCTCCAGCCATATGGCCATTTTTGTGCATGGCGCAGCGCCAAGTGGGAAATGGTGGTATCGAGGCTGAAGTCAGCAGGAAAGCCCGCAGCCCCCAGGTCTGTGGGGCTACGCAAGCGGTTCCCAAAGAGCTTTAGAACAAGGCATAGTTTTCCCTGCTGGCTCTTTGGGCATGGGACCCATCTCCACCCATAGGCCATTTTTGTGCCTGATAGGGCGCCAAGTGGGAAAGGGTGGCTTTGAGGCTGAAGGCAGCAGGAAAGCCCGCAGCCCCCAGGTCTGTGGGGCTACGCAAGCGGTTCCCAAAGAGCTTTAGAACAAGGCATAGTTTTCCCTGCTGGCTCTTTGGGTGGGGGACCCATCTCCATCCGTATGGCTATTTTTGTGCCTGACGCGGTGCGTAGTGGCATAGGGTGGTTTTGAGGCTGAAGGCAGCAGGAAAGCCCGCAGCCCCCACGTCTGTGGGGCCAAGCAAGCGGTTCCCAAAGAGCTTTAGAACAAGGCATAGTTTTCCCTGCTGGCTCTTTGGGCGGGGGACCCATCTCCAGCCGTATGGCCATTTTTGTGCCTGGCGCGGCGCCAAGTGGGTAAGGGTGGTGTCGAGGCTGAAGGCAGCAGCAAAGCCTGCAGCCCCCAGGTCTGTGGGGCCAAGCAAGCGGTTCCCAAAGAGCTTTAGAACAAGGCATAGTTTTCCCTGCTGGCTCTTTGGGCATGGGACCCATCTCCAGCCGTATGGCCATTTTTGTCCCTGACCCGGCACCAAGTGGGAAAGGGTGGCTTTGAGGCTGAAGGCAGCAGGAAAGCCCGCAGCCCCCAGGTCTGTGGGGCTACGCAAGCGGTTCCCAAAGAGCTTTAGAACAAGGCATAGTTTTCCCTGCTCGCTCTTTGGGCGGGGGACCCATCTCCAGCCATATGGCCATTTTTGTGCCTGGCGAAGCCCCAAGTGCGAAAGGGTGGCTTTGAGGCTGAAGGCAGCAGGAAAGCCCGCAGCCCCCAGGTCTGTGGGGCTACGCAAGCGGTTCCCAAAGAGCTTTAGAACAAGGCATAGTTTTCCCTGCTGGCTCTCTGGGCGGGGGACCCATCTCCAGCCGTATGGCCATTTTTGAGCCTGGAGCAGTGCCAAGTGGGAAAGGGTGGTTTTGAGGCTGAAGGCAGCAGGAAAGGCCGCAGCCCCCACGTGTGTGGGGCTACGCAAGCGGTTCCCAAAGAGCTTTAGAACAAGGCATAGTTTTCCCTGCTGGCTCTTTGGGCATGGGACCCATCTCCAGCCATAGGCCATTTTTGTGCTTGATAGGGCGCCAAGTGGGAAAGGGTGGTGTCGAGGCTGAAGGCAGCAGGAAAGCCCACAGCCCCCAGGTCTGTGCGGCTACGCAAGCGGTTCCCAAAGAGCTTTAGAACAAGGCATAATTTTCCCTGCTGGCTCTTTGGGTGGGGGACCCATCTCCAGCCGTATGGCTATTTTTGTGCCTGACGCGGTGCGTAGTGGCACAGGGTGGTTTTGAGGCTGAAGGCAGCAGGAAAGCCCGCAGCCCCCACGTCTGTGGGGCCAAGCAAGCGGTTCCCAAAGAGCTTTAGAACAAGGCATATTTTTCCCTGCTGGCTCTTTGGGCGGGGGACCCATCTCCAGCCGTATGGCCATTTTTGTGCCTGGCGCGGTGCGTAGTGGGAAAGGGTGGTTTTGACGCTGAAGGCAGCAGCAAAGACTGCAGCCCCCAGGTCTGTGGGGCTACGCAAGCGGTTCCCAAAGAGCTTTAGAACAAGGCATAGTTTTCCCTGCTGGCTCTTTGGGCGGGGGACCCATCTCCAGCCGTATGGCCATTTTTGTGCCTGGCGCGGCGCCAAGTGGGAAAGGGTGGCTTTGAGGCTGAAGGCAGCAGCAAAGCCCGCAGCCCCAAGGTCTGTGGGGCTATGCAAGCGGTTCCCAAAGAGCTTTAGAACAAGGCATAGTTTTCCCTGCTGGCTCTTTGGGCATGGGACCCATCTCCAGCCATATGGCCATTTTTGTGCCTGGCCCGGCGCCAAGTGGGAAAGGGTGGTGTTGAGGCTGAAGGCAGCAGGAAAGCCCGCAGCCCCCAGGTCTGTGGGGCTACGCAAGCGGTTCCCAAAGAGCTTTAGAACAAGGCATAGTTTTCCCTGCTGGCTCTCTGGGCGGGGGACCCATCTCCAGCCGTATGGCCATTTTTGAGCCTGGAGCAGTGCCAAGTGGGAAAGGGTGGCTTTGAGGCTGAAGGCAGCAGGAAAGCCCGCAGCCCCCAGGTCTGTGCGGCTACGCAAGCGGTTCCCAAAGAGCTTTAGAATAAGGCATAGTTTTCCCTGCTGGCTCTTTGGGCGGGGGACCCATCTCCAGCCGTATGGCCATTTTTGTGCCTGGCGCGGCGCCAAGTGGGAAAGGGTGGTGTCGAGGCTGAAGTCAGCAGGAAAGCCCGCAGCCCCCAGGTCTGTGGGGCCAAGCAAGCGGTTCCCAAAGAGCTTTAGAACAAGGCATAGTTTTCCCTGCTGGGTCTTTGGGCATGGGACCCATCTCCAGCCATAGGCCATTTTTGTGCTTGATAGGGCGCCAAGTGGGAAAGGGTGGCTTTGAGGCTGAAGGCAGCAGCAAAGCCTGCAGCCCCCAGGTCTGTGGGGCCAAGCAAGCGGTTCCCAAAGAGCTTTAGAACAAGGCATAGTTTTCCCTGCTGGCTCTTTGGGCGCGGGACCCATCTCCAGCCACAGGCCATTTTTGTGCCTGGCCCGGCGCCCAGTGGGAAAGGGTGGCTTTGAGGCTTGAATGCAGCAGGAAAGCCCGCAGCCCCCAGGTCTGTAGGGCTACGCAAGCGGTTCCCAAAGAGCTTTAAAACAAGGCATAATTTTCCCTGCTGGCTCTTTGGGCGGGGGACCCATCTCCAGCCGTATGGCCATTTTTGTGCCTGGCCGGGGGCCAAGTGGGAAAGGGTGGTTTTGAGGCTGAAGGCAGCAGGAAAGCCCGCAGCCCCCACGTGTGTGGGGCTACGCAAGCGGTTCCCAAAGAGCTTTAGAACAAGGCATAGTTTTCCCTGCTGGCTCTTTGGGCATGGGACCCATCTCCAGCCATAGGCCATTTTTGTTCTTGATAGGGCGCCAAGTGGGAAAGGGTGGTGTCGAGGCTGAAGGCAGCAGGAAAGCCCGCAGCCCCCAGGTCTGTGGGGCTACGCAAGCGGTTCCCAAAGAGCTTTAGAACAAGGCATAGTTTTCCCTGCTGGCTCTCTGGGCGGGGGACCCATCTCCAGCCGTATGGCCATTTTTGAGCCTGGCGCGGCACCAGGTCGGAAAGGGTGGCTTTGAGGCTGAAGGCAGGAGCAAAGCCTGCAGCCCCCAGGTTTGTGGTGCTACGCAAGCGGTTCCCAAAGAGCTTTAGAACAAGGCTTAGTTTTCCTAGCTGGCTCTTAGGGCATGGGACCCATCTCCAGCCATAGGCCATTTTTGTGCCTGGCGCGAAGCCAAGTGGGAAAGGGTGCTGTCGAGGCTGAAGGCAGCAGGAAAGCCTGCAGCCCCCAGGTGTGTGGGTCTACGCAAGCGGTTCCCAAAGAGCTTTAGAACAAGGCATAGTTTTCCCTGCTGGCTCTTTGGGCGGGGGACCCATCTCCAGCCGTATGGCTAGTTTTGTGCCTGGCGCGGTGCGTAGTGGCATAGGATGGTTTTGAGGCTGAAGGCAGCAGGAAAGCCTGCAGCCCCCAGGTCTGTGCGGATACACAAGCGGATCACAAAGAGCTTTAGAACAAGGCATAGTTTTCCCTGCTGGCTCTTTGGGCGGGGGACCCATCTCCAGCCGTATGGCCATTTTTGCGCCTGGCCCGGCGCCAAGTGGGAAAGGGTGGCTTTGAGGCTGAAGGCAGCAGCAAAGCCCGCAGCCCCCAGGTCTGTGGGGCTACGCAAGCGGTTCCCAAAGAGCTTTAGAACAAGGCATAGTTTTCCCTGCTGGCTCTTTGGGCGGGGGACCCATCTCCAGCCGTACGGCCATTTTTGTGCATGGCGCAGCGCCAAGTGGGAAAGGGTGGTTTTGAGGGTGAAGGCAGCAGGAAAGCCCGCAGCCCCCAGGTCTGTGGGGCCAAGCAAGCGGTTCCCAAAGAGCTTTAGAACAAGGCATAGTTTTCCCTGCTGGCTCTTTGGGCGGGGGACCCATCTCCAGCCGTATGGCCATTTTTGTGCCTGGCCCGGCGCCAAGAGGGAAAGGGTGGCTTTGAGGCTGAAGGCAGCAGGAAAGCCCGCAGCCCCCAGGTCTGTGGGGCTACGCAAGCGGTTCCCAAAGAGCTTTAGAACAAGGCATAGTTTTCCCTGCTGGCTCTCTGGGCGGGGGACCCATCTCCAGCCGTATGGCCATTTTTGAGCCTGGAGCAGTGCCAAGTGGGAAAGGGTGGTTTTGAGGGTGAAGGCAGCAGGAAAGCCCGCAGCCCCCAGGTCTGTGGGGCTACGCAAGCGGTTCCCAAAGAGCTTTAGAACAAGGCATAGTTTTCCCTGCTGGCTCTTTGGGCGGGGGACCCATCTCCAGCCGTATGGCCATTTTTGTGCCTGGCGCGGCGCCAAGTGGGAAAGGGTGGTGTCGAGGCTGAAGGCAGCAGGAAAGCCCGCAGCCCCCAGGTCTGTGGGGCCAAGCAAGCGGTTCCCAAAGAGCTTTAGAACAAGGCATAGTTTTCCCTGCTGGCTCTTTGGGCATGGGACCCATCTCCAGCCATAGGCCATTTTTGTGCTTGATGGGGCGCCAAGTGGGAAAGGGTGGCTTTGAGGCTGAAGGCAGCAGCAAAGCCTGCAGCCCCCAGGTCTGTGGGGCCAAGCAAGCGGTTCCCAAAGAGCTTTAGAACAAGGCATATTTTTCCCTGCTGGCTCTTTGGGCGGGGGACCCATCTCCAGCCACAGGCCATTTTTGTGCCTGGCCCGGCGCCCAGTGGGAAAGGGTGGCTTTGAGGCTTGAATGCAGCAGGAAAGCCCGCAGCCCCCAGGTCTGTAGGGCTACGCAAGCGGTTCCCAAAGAGCTTTAAAACAAGGCATAATTTTCCCTGCTGGCTCTTTGGGCGGGGGACCCATCTCCAGCCGTATGGCCATTTTTGTGCCTGGCCGGGGGTCAAGTGGGAAAGGGTGGTTTTGAGGCTGAAGGCAGCAGGAAAGCCCGCAGCCCCCACGTGTGTGGGGCTACGCAAGCGGTTCCCAAAGAGCTTTAGAACAAGGCATAGTTTTCCCTGCTGGCTCTTTGGGCATGGGACCCATCTCCAGCCATAGGCCATTTTTGTGCTTGATAGGGCGCCAAGTGGGAAAGGGTGGTGTCGAGGCTGAAGGCAGCAGGAAAGCCCGCAGCCCCCAGGTCTGTGGGGCCAAGCAAGCGGTTCCCAAAGAGCTTTAGAATAAGGCATAGTTTTCCCTGCTGGCTCTTTGGGCGGGGGACCCATCTCCAGCCGTATGGCCATTTTTGCGCCTGGCCCGGCGCCAAGTGGGAAAGGGTGGCTTTGAGGCTGAAGGCAGCAGGAAAGCCCGCAGCCCCCAGGTCTGTGGGGCTACGCAAGCGGTTCCCAAAGAGCTTTAGAACAAGGCATAGTTTTCCCTGCTGGCTCTTTGGGCGGGGGACCCATCTCCAGCCGTACGGCCATTTTTGTGCATGGCGCAGCGCCAAGTGGGAAAGGGTGGCTTTGAGGCTGAAGGCAGCAGAAAAGCCTGCAGCCCCCAGGTCTGTGGGGCCAAGCAAGCGGTTCCCAAAGAGCTTTAGAACAAGGCATAGTTTTCCCTGCTGGCTCTTTGGGCATGGGACCCATCTCCAGCCATAGGCCATTTTTGTGCCTGGCGCGGCGCCAAGTGGGAAAGGGTGGCTTTGAGGCTGAAGGCAGCAGGAAAGCCCGCAGCCCCCAGGTCTGTGGGGCTACGCAAGCGGTTCCCAAAGAGCTTTAGAACAAGGCATAGTTTTCCCTGCTGGCTCTTTTGGCAGGGGGCCCATCTCCAGCCATAGGCCATTTTTGTCCCTGGCCCGGCGCCAAGTGGGAAAGGGTGGTGTCGAGGCTGAAGGCAGCAGGAAAGCCCGCAGCCCCCAGGTCTCTGGGGCTACGCAAGCGGTTCCCAAAGAGCTTTAGAACAAGGCATAGTTTTCCCTGCTGGCTCTTTGGGTGGGGGACCCATCTCCATCCGTATGGCCATTTTTGTGCCTGGCGCGGCGCCAAATGGGAAAGGGTGTCTTTGACGCTGAAGGCATCAGCAAAGCCCGCAGCCCCCAGGTCTGTGGGGCCAAGCAAGCGGTTCCCAAAGAGCTTTAGAACAAGGCATAGTTTTCCCTGCTGGCTCTTTGTTCGGGGGACCCATCTCCAGCCATAGGCCATTTTTGTGCCTGGCGCGGCGCCAAGTGGGAAAGGGTGGTTTTGAGGCTGAAGGCAGCAGGAAAGCCCGCAGCCCCCAGGTCTGTGGGGCTACGCAAGCAGTTCCCAAAGAGCTTTAGAACAAGGCATAGTTTTCCCTGCTGGCTCTTTGGGCGGGGGAACCATCTCCAGCCGTATGGCCATTTTTGTGCCTGGCCCGGCGCCCAGTGGGAAAGGGTGGCTTTGAGGCTTGAAGGCAGCAGGAAAGCCCGCAGCCCCCAGGTCTGTGGGGCTACGCAAGCGGTTCCCAAAGAGCTTTAGAACAAGGCATAGTTTTCCCTGCTGGCTCTCTGGGCGGGGGACCCATCTCCAGCCGTATGGCCATTTTTGTGCCTGGCGCGGCGCCAAGTGGGAAAGGGTGGTGTCGAGGCTGAAGGCAGCAGGAAAGCCCGCAGCCCCCAGGTCTGTGGGGCTATGCAAGCGGTTCCCAAAGAGCTTTAGAACAAGGCATAGTTTTCCCTGCTGGTTCTTTGGGCGGGGGACCCATCTCCAGCCGTATGGCCATTTTTGTGCCTGGCGCGGCGCCAAGTGGGAAAGGGTGGCTTTGAGGCTGAAGGCAGCAGCAAAGCCCGCAGCCCCCAGGTCTGTGGGGCTACGCAAGCGGTTCCCAAAGAGCTTTAGAACAAGGCATAGTTTTCCCTGCTGGCTCTTTAGGCATGGGACCCATCTCCAGCCGTATGGCCATTTTTGTCCCTGACCCGGCACCAAGTGGGAAAGGGTGGCTTTGAGGCTGAAGGCAGCAGGAAAGCCCGCAGCCCCCAGGTCTGTGGGGCTACGCAAGCGGTTCCCAAAGAGCTTTAGAACAAGGCATAGTTTTCCCTGCTCGCTCTTTGGGCGGGGGACCCATCTCCAGCCATATGGCCATTTTTGTGCCTGGCGAAGCCCCAAGTGCGAAAGGGTGGCTTTGAGGCTGAAGGCAGCAGGAAAGCCCGCAGCCCCCAGGTCTGTGGGGCTACGCAAGCGGTTCCCAAAGAGCTTTAGAACAAGGCATAGTTTTCCCTGCTGGCTCTCTGGGCGGGGGACCCATCTCCAGCCGTATGGCCATTTTTGAGCCTGGAGCAGTGCCAAGTGGGAAAGGGTGGTTTTGAGGCTGAAGGCAGCAGGAAAGGCCGCAGCCCCCACGTGTGTGGGGCTACGCAAGCGGTTCCCAAAGAGCTTTAGAACAAGGCATAGTTTTCCCTGCTGGCTCTTTGGGCATGGGACCCATCTCCAGCCATAGGCCATTTTTGTGCTTGATAGGGCGCCAAGTGGGAAAGGGTGGTGTCGAGGCTGAAGGCAGCAGGAAAGCCCGCAGCCCCCAGGTCTGTGCGGCTACGCAAGCGGTTCCCAAAGAGCTTTAGAACAAGGCATAATTTTCCCTGCTGGCTCTTTGGGTGGGGGACCCATCTCCAGCCGTATGGCTATTTTTGTGCCTGACGCGGTGCGTAGTGGCACAGGGTGGTTTTGAGGCTGAAGGCAGCAGGAAAGCCCGCAGCCCCCACGTCTGTGGGGCCAAGCAAGCGGTTCCCAAAGAGCTTTAGAACAAGGCATATTTTTCCCTGCTGGCTCTTTGGGCGGGGGACCCATCTCCAGCCGTATGGCCATTTTTGTGCCTGGCGCGGTGCGTAGTGGGAAAGGGTGGTTTTGACGCTGAAGGCAGCAGCAAAGACTGCAGCCCCCAGGTCTGTGGGGCTACGCAAGCGGTTCCCAAAGAGCTTTAGAACAAGGCATAGTTTTCCCTGCTGGCTCTTTGGGCGGGGGACCCATCTCCAGCCGTATGGCCATTTTTGTGCCTGGCGCGGCGCCAAGTGGGAAAGGGTGGCTTTGAGGCTGAAGGCAGCAGCAAAGCCCGCAGCCCCCAGGTCTGTGGGGCTATGCAAGCGGTTCCCAAAGAGCTTTAGAACAAGGCATAGTTTTCCCTGCTGGCTCTTTGGGCATGGGACCCATCTCCAGCCATATGGCCATTTTTGTGCCTGGCCCGGCGCCAAGTGGGAAAGGGTGGTGTTGAGGCTGAAGGCAGCAGGAAAGCCCGCAGCCCCCAGGTCTGTGGGGCTACGCAAGCGGTTCCCAAAGAGCTTTAGAACAAGGCATAGTTTTCCCTGCTGGCTCTCTGGGCGGGGGACCCATCTCCAGCCGTATGGCCATTTTTGAGCCTGGAGCAGTGCCAAGTGGGAAAGGGTGGCTTTGAGGCTGAAGGCAGCAGGAAAGCCCGCAGCCCCCAGGTCTGTGCGGCTACGCAAGCGGTTCCCAAAGAGCTTTAGAATAAGGCATAGTTTTCCCTGCTGGCTCTTTGGGCGGGGGACCCATCTCCAGCCGTATGGCCATTTTTGTGCCTGGCGCGGCGCCAAGTGGGAAAGGGTGGTGTCGAGGCTGAAGTCAGCAGGAAAGCCCGCAGCCCCCAGGTCTGTGGGGCCAAGCAAGCGGTTCCCAAAGAGCTTTAGAACAAGGCATAGTTTTCCCTGCTGGGTCTTTGGGCATGGGACCCATCTCCAGCCATAGGGCCATTTTTGTGCTTGATAGGGCGCCAAGTGGGAAAGGGTGGCTTTGAGGCTGAAGGCAGCAGCAAAGCCTGCAGCCCCCAGGTCTGTGGGGCCAAGCAAGCGGTTCCCAAAGAGCTTTAGAACAAGGCATAGTTTTCCCTGCTGGCTCTTTGGGCGCGGGACCCATCTCCAGCCACAGGCCATTTTTGTGCTGGCCCGGCGCCCAGTGGGAAAGGGTGGCTTTGAGGCTTGAATGCAGGCAGGAAAGCCCGCAGCCCCCAGGTCTGTAGGGCTACGCAAGCGGTTCCCAAAGAGCTTTAAAACAAGGCATAATTTTTCCCCTGCTGGCTCTTTGGGGCGGGGGACCCATCTCCAGCCGTATGGCCATTTTTGTGCCTGGCCGGGGGCCAAGTGGGAAAGGGTGGTTTTGAGGCTGAAGGCAGCAGGAAAGCCCGCAGCCACCCACGTGTGTGGGGCTACGCAAGCGGTTCCCAAAGAGCTTTAGAACAAGGCCATAGTTTTCCCTGCTGGCTCTTTGGGCATGGGACCCATCTCCAGCCATATGGCCATTTTGTGCCTGGCCCGGCGCCAAGTGGAAAGGGTGGTGTTGAGGCTGAAGGCAGCAGGAAAGCCCGCAGCCCCCAGGGTCTGTGGGGCTACGCAAGCGGTTCCCAAAGAGCTTTAGAACAAGGCATAGTTTTCCCTGCTGGCTCTCTGGGCGGGGGACCCATCTCCAGCCGTATGGCCATTTTTGAGCCTGGAGCAGTGCCAAGTGGGAAAGGGTGGCTTTGAGGCTGAAGGCAGCAGGAAAGCCCGCAGCCCCCAGGTCTGTGCGGCTACGCAAGCGGTTCCCAAAGAGCTTTAGAATAAGGCATAGTTTTCCCTGCTGGCTCTTTGGGCGGGGGGACCCATCTCCAGCCGTATGGCATTTTTGTGCCTGGCGCGGCGCCAAGTGGGAAAGGGTGGTGTCGAGGCTGAAGTCAGCAGGAAAGCCCGCAGCCCCCAGGTCTGTGGGGCCAAGCAAGCGGTTCCCAAAGAGCTTTAGAACAAGGCATAGTTTTCCCTGCTGGGTCTTTGGGCATGGGACCCATCTCCAGCCATAGGCCATTTTTGTGCTTGATAGGGCGCCAAGTGGGAAAGGGTGGCTTTGAGGCTGAAGGCAGCAGCAAAGCCTGCAGCCCCCAGGTCTGTGGGGCCAAGCAAGCGGTTCCCAAAGAGCTTTAGAACAAGGCATAGTTTTCCCCTGCTGGCTCTTTGGGCGCGGGACCCATCTCCAGCCACAGGCCATTTTTGTGCCTGGCCGGCGCCCAGTGGGAAAGGGTGGCTTTGAGGCTTGAATGCAGCAGGAAAGCCCGCAGCCCCCAGGTCTGTAGGGCTACGCAAGCGGTTCCCAAAGAGCTTTAAAACAAGGCATATTTTTCCCTGCTGGCTCTTTGGGCGGGGGACCCATCTCCAGCCGTATGGCCATTTTTGTGCCTGGCCGGGGGCCAAGTGGGAAAGGGTGGTTTTGAGGCTGAAGGCAGCAGGAAAGCCCGCAGCCCCCACGTGTGTGGGGCTACGCAAGCGGTTCCCAAAGAGCTTTAGAACAAGGCATAGTTTTCCCTGCTGGCTCTTTGGGCATGGGACCCATCTCCAGCCATAGGCCATTTTTGTTCTTGATAGGGCGCCAAGTGGGAAAGGGTGGTGTCGAGGCTGAAGGCAGCAGGAAAGCCCGCAGCCCCCAGGTCTGGTGGGGCTACGCAAGCGGTTCCCAAAGAGCTTTAGAACAAGGCATAGTTTTCCCTGCTGGCTCTCTGGGCGGGGGACCCATCTCCAGCCGTATGGCCATTTTTGAGCCTGGCGCGGCACCAGGTCGGAAAGGGTGGCTTTGAGGCTGAAGGCAGGAGCAAAGCCTGCAGCCCCCAGGTTTGTGGTGCTACGCAAGCGTTCCCAAAGAGCTTTAGAACAAGGCTTAGTTTTCCTAGCTGGCTCTTAGGGCATGGGACCCATCTCCAGCCATAGGCCATTTTTGTGCCTGGCGCGAAGCCAAGTGGGAAAGGGTGCTGTCGAGGGCTGAAGGCAGCAGGAAAGCCTGCAGCCCCCAGGTGTGTGGGTCTACGCAAGCGGTTCCCAAAGAGCTTTAGAACAAGGCATAGTTTTCCCTGCTGGCTCTTTGGGCGGGGGGACCCATCTCCAGCCGTATGGCTAGTTTTGTGCCTGGCGCGGTGCGTAGTGGCATAGGATGGTTTTGAGGCTGAAGGCAGCAGGAAAGCCTGCAGCCCCCAGGTCTGTGCGGATACACAAGCGGATCACAAAGAGCTTTAGAACAAGGCATAGTTTTCCCTGCTGGCTCTTTGGGCGGGGGGACCCATCTCCAGCCGTATGGCCATTTTTGCGCCTGGCCCGGCGGCCAAGTGGGAAAGGGTGGCTTTGAGGCTGAAGGCAGCAGCAAAGCCCGCAGCCCCCAGGTCTGTGCGGCTACGCAAGCGGTTCCCAAAGAGCTTTAGAACAAGGCATAGTTTTCCCTGCTGGCTCTTTGGGCGGGGGACCCATCTCCAGCCGTACGGCCATTTTTGTGCATGGCGCAGCGCCAAGTGGGAAAGGGTGGTTTTGAGGGTGAAGGCAGCAGGAAAGCCCGCAGCCCCCCAGGTCTGTGGGGCCAAGCAAGCGGTTCCCAAAGAGCTTTAGAACAAGGCATAGTTTTCCCTGCTGGCTCTTTGGGCGGGGGACCCATCTCCAGCCGTATGGCCCATTTTTGTGCCTGGCCCGGCGCCAAGAGGGAAAGGGTGGCTTTGAGGCTGAAGGCAGCAGGAAAGCCCGCAGCCCCCAGGTCTGTGGGGCTACGCAAGCGGTTCCCAAAGAGCTTTAGAACAAGGCATAGTTTTCCCTGCTGGCTCTCTGGGCGGGGGACCCATCTCCAGCCGTATGGCCATTTTTGAGCCTGGAGCAGTGCCAAGTGGGAAAGGGTGGTTTTGAGGGTGAAGGCAGCAGGAAAGCCCGCAGCCCCCAGGTCTGTGGGGCTACGCAAGCGGTTCCCAAAGAGCTTTAGAACAAGGCATAGTTTTCCCTGCTGGCTCTTTGGGCGGGGGACCCATCTCCAGCCGTATGGCCATTTTTGTGCCTGGCGCGGCGCCAAGTGGGAAAGGGTGGTGTCGAGGCTGAAGGCAGCAGGAAAGCCCGCAGCCCCCAGGTCGCAAGCGGTTCCCAAAGAGCTTTAGAACAAGGCATAGTTTTCCCTGCTGGCTCTTTGGGCATGGGACCCATCTCCAGCCATAGGCCATTTTTGTGCTTGATGGGGCGCCAAGTGGGAAAGGGTGGCTTTGAGGCTGAAGGCAGCAGCAAAGCCTGCAGCCCCCAGGTCTGTGGGGCCAAGCAAGCGGTTCCCAAAGAGCTTTAGAACAAGGCATATTTTTCCCTGCTGGCTCTTTGGGCGGGGGACCCATCTCCAGCCACAGGCCATTTTTGTGCCTGGCCCGGCGCCCAGTGGGAAAGGGTGGCTTTGAGGCTTGAATGCAGCAGGAAAGCCCGCAGCCCCCAGGTCTGTAGGGCTACGCAAGCGGTTCCCAAAGAGCTTTAAAACAAGGCATAATTTTCCCTGCTGGCTCTTTGGGCGGGGGACCCATCTCCAGCCGTATGGCCATTTTTGTGCCTGTCCGGGGGTCAAGTGGGAAAGGGTGGTTTTGAGGCTGAAGGCAGCAGGAAAGCCCGCAGCCCCCACGTGTGTGGGGCTACGCAAGCGGTTCCCAAAGAGCTTTAGAACAAGGCATAGTTTTCCCTGCTGGCTCTTTGGGCATGGGACCCATCTCCAGCCATAGGCCATTTTTGTGCTTGATAGGGCGCCAAGTGGGAAAGGGTGGTGTCGAGGCTGAAGGCAGCAGGAAAGCCCGCAGCCCCCAGGTCTGTGGGGCTACGCAAGCGGTTCCCAAAGAGCTTTAGAATAAGGCATAGTTTTCCCTGCTGGCTCTTTGGGCGGGGGACCCATCTCCAGCCGTATGGCCATTTTTGCGCCTGGCCCGGCGCCAAGTGGGAAAGGGTGGCTTTGAGGCTGAAGGCAGCAGGAAAGCCCGCAGCCCCCAGGTCTGTGGGGCTACGCAAGCGGTTCCCAAAGAGCTTTAGAACAAGGCATAGTTTTCCCTGCTGGCTCTTTGGGCGGGGGACCCATCTCCAGCCGTACGGCCATTTTTGTGCATGGCGCAGCGCCAAGTGGGAAAGGGTGGCTTTGAGGCTGAAGGCAGCAGAAAAGCCTGCAGCCCCCAGGTCTGTGGGGCCAAGCAAGCGGTTCCCAAAGAGCTTTAGAACAAGGCATAGTTTTCCCTGCTGGCTCTTTGGGCATGGGACCCATCTCCAGCCATAGGCCATTTTTGTGCCTGGCGCGGCGCCAAGTGGGAAAGGGTGGCTTTGAGGCTGAAGGCAGCAGGAAAGCCCGCAGCCCCCAGGTCTGTGGGGCTACGCAAGCGGTTCCCAAAGAGCTTTAGAACAAGGCATAGTTTTCCCTGCTGGCTCTTTTGGCAGGGGGCCCATCTCCAGCCATAGGCCATTTTTGTCCCTGGCCCGGCGCCAAGTGGGAAAGGGTGGTGTCGAGGCTGAAGGCAGCAGGAAAGCCCGCAGCCCCCAGGTCTGTGGGGCTACGCAAGCGGTTCCCAAAGAGCTTTAGAACAAGGCATAGTTTTCCCTGCTGGCTCTTTGGGTGGGGGACCCATCTCCATCCGTATGGCCATTTTTGTGCCTGGCGCGGCGCCAAATGGGAAAGGGTGTCTTTGACGCTGAAGGCATCAGCAAAGCCCGCAGCCCCCAGGTCTGTGGGGCCAAGCAAGCGGTTCCCAAAGAGCTTTAGAACAAGGCATAGTTTTCCCTGCTGGCTCTTTGTTCGGGGGACCCATCTCCAGCCATAGGCCATTTTTGTGCCTGGCGCGGCGCCAAGTGGGAAAGGGTGGTTTTGAGGCTGAAGGCAGCAGGAAAGCCCGCAGCCCCCACGTGTGTGGGGCTACGCAAGCAGTTCCCAAAGAGCTTTAGAACAAGGCATAGTTTTCCCTGCTGGCTCTTTGGGCGGGGGAACCATCTCCAGCCGTATGGCCATTTTTGTGCCTGGCCCGGCGCCCAGTGGGAAAGGGTGGCTTTGAGGCTTGAAGGCAGCAGGAAAGCCCGCAGCCCCCAGGTCTGTGGGGCTACGCAAGCGGTTCCCAAAGAGCTTTAGAACAAGGCATAGTTTTCCCTGCTGGCTCTCTGGGCGGGGGACCCATCTCCAGCCGTATGGCCATTTTTGTGCCTGGCGCGGCGCCAAGTGGGAAAGGGTGGTGTCGAGGCTGAAGGCAGCAGGAAAGCCCGCAGCCCCCAGGTCTGTGGGGCTATGCAAGCGGTTCCCAAAGAGCTTTAGAACAAGGCATAGTTTTCCCTGCTGGCTCTTTGGGCGGGGGACCCATCTGCAGACATATGGCCATTTATGTGCCTGGCACGACGCCAAGTGGGAAAGGGTGGCTTTGTGGCTGAAGGCAGCAGCAAAGCCTGCAGCCCCCAGGTCTGTGGGGCCAAGCAAGCGGTTCCCAAAGAGCTTTAGAACAAGGCATAGTTTTCCCTGCTGGTTCTTTGGGCGGGGGACCCATCTCCAGCCGTATGGCCATTTTTGTGCCTGGCGCGGCGCCAAGTGGGAAAGGGTGGCTTTGAGGCTGAAGGCAGCAGCAAAGCCCGCAGCCCCCAGGTCTGTGGGGCTACGCAAGCGGTTCCCAAAGAGCTTTAGAACAAGGCATAGTTTTCCCTGCTGGCTCTTTAGGCATGGGACCCATCTCCAGCCATAGGCCATTTTTGTGCCTGGAGCAGTGCCAAGTGGGAAAGGGTGGTGTCGAGGCTGAAGGCAGCAGGAAAGCCTGCAGCCCCCAGGTCTGTGGGGCTACGCAAGCGGTTCCCAAAGAGCTTTAGAACAAGGCATAGTTTTCCCTGCTGGCTCTTTGGGCGGGGGACCCATCTGCAGACATAAGGCCATTTTTGTGCCTGGCACGACGCCAAGTGCGAAAGGGTGGCTTTGAGGCTGAAGGCAGCAGGAAAGCCTGCAGCCCCCAGGTCTGTGGGGCCAAGCAAGCGGTTCCCAAAGAGCTTTAGAACAAGGCATAGTTTTCCCTGCTGGCTCTTTGGGCGGGAGACCCATCTCCAGCCATAGGCCATTTTTGTGCCTGGCACGACGCCAAGTGGGAAAGGGTGGTGTCGAGGCTGAAGGTAGCAGCAAAGCCTGCAGCCCCCAGGTCTGTGGGGCCAAGCAAGCAGTTCCCAAAGAGCTTTAGAACAAGGCATAGTTTTCCCTGCTGGCTCTTTGGGCGGGGGACCCATCTCCAGCCGTATGGCCATTTTTGTGCCTGGCGCGGCGCCAAGTGGGAAAGGGTGGCTTTGACGCTGAAGGCAGCAGCAAAGCCCGCAGCCCCCAGGTCTGTGGGGCTACGCAAGCAGTTCCCAAAGAGCTTTAGAACAAGGCATAGTTTTCCCTGCTGGCTCTTTAGGCATGGGACCCATCTCCAGCCATAGGCCATTTTTGTGCCTGATAGGGCGCCAAGTGGGAAAGGGTTGCTTTGAGGCTGAAGACAGCAGGAAAGCCCGCAGCCCCCAGGTCTGTGGGGCTACGCAAGCGGTTCCCAAAGAGCTTTAGAACAAGGCATAGTTTTCCCTGCTGGCTCTTTGGGCGGGGGACCCATCTGCAGACATATGGCCATTTTTGTGCCTGGCACGACGCCAAGTGGGAAAGGGTGGCTTTGACGCTGAAGGCAGCAGGAAAGCCCTCAGCCCCCAGGTCTGTGGGGCTACGCAAGCGGTTCCCAAAGAGCTTTAGAACAAGGCATAGTTTTCCCTACTGGCTCTTTGGGCGGGAGACCCATCTCCAGCCATAGGCCATTTTTGTGCCTGGCGCGACACCAAGTGGGAAAGGGTGTTGTCGAGGCTGAAGGCAGCAGGAAAGCCCGCAGCCCCCAGGTCTGTGGGGCCAAGCAAGCGGTTCCCAAAGAGCTTTAGAACAAGGCATAGTTTTCCCTGCTCGCTCTTTGGGCGGGGGACCCATCTCCAGCCATATGGCCATTTTTGTGCCTGGCGAAGCCCCAAGTGCGAAAGGGTGGCTTTGAGGCTGAAGGCAGCAGGAAAGCCCGCAGCCCCCAGGTCTGTGGGGCTACGCAAGCGGTTCCCAAAGAGCTTTAGAACAAGGCATAGTTTTCCCTGCTGGCTCTCTGGGCGGGGGACCCATCTCCAGCCGTATGGCCATTTTTGAGCCTGGAGCAGTGCCAAGTGGGAAAGGGTGGTTTTGAGGCTGAAGGCAGCAGGAAAGGCCGCAGCCCCCACGTGTGTGGGGCTACGCAAGCGGTTCCCAAAGAGCTTTAGAACAAGGCATAGTTTTCCCTGCTGGCTCTTTGGGCATGGGACCCATCTCCAGCCATAGGCCATTTTTGTGCTTGATAGGGCGCCAAGTGGGAAAGGGTGGTGTCGAGGCTGAAGGCAGCAGGAAAGCCCGCAGCCCCCAGGTCTGTGCGGCTACGCAAGCGGTTCCCAAAGAGCTTTAGAACAAGGCATAATTTTCCCTGCTGGCTCTTTGGGTGGGGGACCCATCTCCAGCCGTATGGCTATTTTTGTGCCTGACGCGGTGCGTAGTGGCATAGGGTGGTTTTGAGGCTGAAGGCAGCAGGAAAGCCCGCAGCCCCCACGTCTGTGGGGCCAAGCAAGCGGTTCCCAAAGAGCTTTAGAACAAGGCATATTTTTCCCTGCTGGCTCTTTGGGCGGGGGACCCATCTCCAGCCGTATGGCCATTTTTGTGCCTGGCGCGGTGCGTAGTGGGAAAGGGTGGTTTTGACGCTGAAGGCAGCAGCAAAGACTGCAGCCCCCAGGTCTGTGGGGCTACGCAAGCGGTTCCCAAAGAGCTTTAGAACAAGGCATAGTTTTCCCTGCTGGCTCTTTGGGCGGGGGACCCATCTCCAGCCGTATGGCCATTTTTGTGCCTGGCGCGGCGCCAAGTGGGAAAGGGTGGCTTTGAGGCTGAAGGCAGCAGCAAAGCCCGCAGCCCCCAGGTCTGTGGGGCTATGCAAGCGGTTCCCAAAGAGCTTTAGAACAAGGCATAGTTTTCCCTGCTGGCTCTTTGGGCATGGGACCCATCTCCAGCCATATGGCCATTTTTGTGCCTGGCCCGGCGCCAAGTGGGAAAGGGTGGTGTTGAGGCTGAAGGCAGCAGGAAAGCCCGCAGCCCCCAGGTCTGTGGGGCTACGCAAGCGGTTCCCAAAGAGCTTTAGAACAAGGCATAGTTTTCCCTGCTGGCTCTCTGGGCGGGGGACCCATCTCCAGCCGTATGGCCATTTTTGAGCCTGGAGCAGTGCCAAGTGGGAAAGGGTGGTTTTGAGGGTGAAGGCAGCAGGAAAGCCCGCAGCCCCCAGGTCTGTGGGGCCAAGCAAGCGGTTCCCAAAGAGCTTTAGAACAAGGCATAGTTTTCCCTGCTGGGTCTTTGGGCATGGGACCCATCTCCAGCCATAGGCCATTTTTGTGCTTGATAGGGCGCCAAGTGGGAAAGGGTGGCTTTGAGGCTGAAGGCAGCAGCAAAGCCTGCAGCCCCCAGGTCTGTGGGGCCAAGCAAGCGGTTCCCAAAGAGCTTTAGAACAAGGCATAGTTTTCCCTGCTGGCTCTTTGGGCGCGGGACCCATCTCCAGCCACAGGCCATTTTTGTGCCTGGCCCGGCGCCCAGTGGGAAAGGGTGGCTTTGAGGCTTGAATGCAGCAGGAAAGCCCGCAGCCCCCAGGTCTGTAGGGCTACGCAAGCGGTTCCCAAAGAGCTTTAAAACAAGGCATAATTTTCCCTGCTGGCTCTTTGGGCGGGGGACCCATCTCCAGCCGTATGGCCATTTTTGTGCCTGGCCGGGGGCCAAGTGGGAAAGGGTGGTTTTGAGGCTGAAGGCAGCAGGAAAGCCCGCAGCCCCCACGTGTGTGGGGCTACGCAAGCGGTTCCCAAAGAGCTTTAGAACAAGGCATAGTTTTCCCTGCTGGCTCTTTGGGCATGGGACCCATCTCCAGCCATAGGCCATTTTTGTTCTTGATAGGGCGCCAAGTGGGAAAGGGTGGTGTCGAGGCTGAAGGCAGCAGGAAAGCCCGCAGCCCCCAGGTCTGTGGGGCTACGCAAGCGGTTCCCAAAGAGCTTTAGAACAAGGCATAGTTTTCCCTGCTGGCTCTCTGGGCGGGGGACCCATCTCCAGCCGTATGGCCATTTTTGAGCCTGGCGCGGCACCAGGTCGGAAAGGGTGGCTTTGAGGCTGAAGGCAGGAGCAAAGCCTGCAGCCCCCAGGTTTGTGGTGCTACGCAAGCGGTTCCCAAAGAGCTTTAGAACAAGGCTTAGTTTTCCTAGCTGGCTCTTAGGGCATGGGACCCATCTCCAGCCATAGGCCATTTTTGTGCCTGGCGCGAAGCCAAGTGGGAAAGGGTGCTGTCGAGGCTGAAGGCAGCAGGAAAGCCTGCAGCCCCCAGGTGTGTGGGTCTACGCAAGCGGTTCCCAAAGAGCTTTAGAACAAGGCATAATTTTCCCTGCTGGCTCTTTGGGCGGGGGACCCATCTCCAGCCGTATGGCTATTTTTGTGCCTGGCGCGGTGCGTAGTGGCATAGGATGGTTTTGAGGCTGAAGGCAGCAGGAAAGCCTGCAGCCCCCAGGTCTGTGCGGATACACAAGCGGATCACAAAGAGCTTTAGAACAAGGCATAGTTTTCCCTGCTGGCTCTTTGGGCGGGGGACCCATCTCCAGCCGTATGGCCATTTTTGTGCCTGGCGCGGCGCCAAGTGGGAAAGGGTGGCTTTGACGCTGAAGGCAGCAGCAAAGCCCGCAGCCCCCAGGTCTGTGGGGCTACGCAAGCAGTTCCCAAAGAGCTTTAGAACAAGGCATAGTTTTCCCTGCTGGCTCTTTAGGCATGGGACCCATCTCCAGCCATAGGCCATTTTTGTGCCTGATAGGGCGCCAAGTGGGAAAGGGTTGCTTTGAGGCTGAAGACAGCAGGAAAGCCCGCAGCCCCCAGGTCTGTGGGGCTACGCAAGCGGTTCCCAAAGAGCTTTAGAACAAGGCATAGTTTTCCCTGCTGGCTCTTTGGGCGGGGGACCCATCTGCAGACATATGGCCATTTTTGTGCCTGGCACGACGCCAAGTGGGAAAGGGTGGCTTTGACGCTGAAGGCAGCAGGAAAGCCCTCAGCCCCCAGGCCTGTGGGGCTACGCAAGCGGTTCCCAAAGAGCTTTAGAACAAGGCATAGTTTTCCCAGCTGGCTCTTAGGGCATGGGACCCATCTCCAGCCATAGGCCATTTTTGTGCCTGGCGCGACACCAAGTGGGAAAGGGTGTTGTCGAGGCTGAAGGCAGCAGGAAAGCCCGCAGCCCCCAGGTCTGTGGGGCCAAGCAAGCGGTTCCCAAAGAGCTTTAGAACAAGGCATAGTTTTCCCTGCTCGCTCTTTGGGCGGGGGACCCATCTCCAGCCATATGGCCATTTTTGTGCCTGGCGAAGCCCCAAGTGCGAAAGGGTGGCTTTGAGGCTGAAGGCAGCAGGAAAGCCCGCAGCCCCCAGGTCTGTGGGGCTACGCAAGCGGTTCCCAAAGAGCTTTAGAACAAGGCATAGTTTTCCCTGCTGGCTCTCTGGGCGGGGGACCCATCTCCAGCCGTATGGCCATTTTTGAGCCTGGAGCAGTGCCAAGTGGGAAAGGGTGGTTTTGAGGCTGAAGGCAGCAGGAAAGGCCGCAGCCCCCACGTGTGTGGGGCTACGCAAGCGGTTCCCAAAGAGCTTTAGAACAAGGCATAGTTTTCCCTGCTGGCACTTTGGGCGGGGGACCCATCTCCAGCCATAGGCCATTTTTGTGCTTGATAGGGCGCCAAGTGGGAAAGGGTGGTGTCGAGGCTGAAGGCAGCAGGAAAGCCCGCAGCCCCCAGGTCTGTGCGGCTACGCAAGCGGTTCCCAAAGAGCTTTAGAACAAGGCATAATTTTCCCTGCTGGCTCTTTGGGTGGGGGACCCATCTCCAGCCGTATGGCTATTTTTGTGCCTGACGCGGTGCGTAGTGGCACAGGGTGGTTTTGAGGCTGAAGGCAGCAGGAAAGCCCGCAGCCCCCACGTCTGTGGGGCCAAGCAAGCGGTTCCCAAAGAGCTTTAGAACAAGGCATATTTTTCCCTGCTGGCTCTTTGGGCGGGGGACCCATCTCCAGCCGTATGGCCATTTTTGTGCCTGGCGCGGTGCGTAGTGGGAAAGGGTGGTTTTGACGCTGAAGGCAGCAGCAAAGACTGCAGCCCCCAGGTCTGTGGGGCTACGCAAGCGGTTCCCAAAGAGCTTTAGAACAAGGCATAGTTTTCCCTGCTGGCTCTTTGGGCGGGGGACCCATCTCCAGCCGTATGGCCATTTTTGTGCCTGGCGCGGCGCCAAGTGGGAAAGGGTGGCTTTGAGGCTGAAGGCAGCAGCAAAGCCCGCAGCCCCCAGGTCTGTGGGGCTATGCAAGCGGTTCCCAAAGAGCTTTAGAACAAGGCATAGTTTTCCCTGCTGGCTCTTTGGGCATGGGACCCATCTCCAGCCATATGGCCATTTTTGTGCCTGGCCCGGCGCCAAGTGGGAAAGGGTGGTGTTGAGGCTGAAGGCAGCAGGAAAGCCCGCAGCCCCCAGGTCTGTGGGGCTACGCAAGCGGTTCCCAAAGAGCTTTAGAACAAGGCATAGTTTTCCCTGCTGGCTCTCTGGGCGGGGGACCCATCTCCAGCCGTATGGCCATTTTTGAGCCTGGAGCAGTGCCAAGTGGGAAAGGGTGGTTTTGAGGGTGAAGGCAGCAGGAAAGCCCGCAGCCCCCAGGTCTGTGGGGCCAAGCAAGCGGTTCCCAAAGAGCTTTAGAACAAGGCATAGTTTTCCCTGCTGGGTCTTTGGGCATGGGACCCATCTCCAGCCATAGGCCATTTTTGTGCTTGATAGGGCGCCAAGTGGGAAAGGGTGGCTTTGAGGCTGAAGGCAGCAGCAAAGCCTGCAGCCCCCAGGTCTGTGGGGCCAAGCAAGCGGTTCCCAAAGAGCTTTAGAACAAGGCATAGTTTTCCCTGCTGGCTCTTTGGGCGCGGGACCCATCTCCAGCCACAGGCCATTTTTGTGCCTGGCCCGGCGCCCAGTGGGAAAGGGTGGCTTTGAGGCTTGAATGCAGCAGGAAAGCCCGCAGCCCCCAGGTCTGTAGGGCTACGCAAGCGGTTCCCAAAGAGCTTTAAAACAAGGCATAATTTTCCCTGCTGGCTCTTTGGGCGGGGGACCCATCTCCAGCCGTATGGCCATTTTTGTGCCTGGCCGGGGGCCAAGTGGGAAAGGGTGGTTTTGAGGCTGAAGGCAGCAGGAAAGCCCGCAGCCCCCACGTGTGTGGGGCTACGCAAGCGGTTCCCAAAGAGCTTTAGAACAAGGCATAGTTTTCCCTGCTGGCTCTTTGGGCATGGGACCCATCTCCAGCCATAGGCCATTTTTGTTCTTGATAGGGCGCCAAGTGGGAAAGGGTGGTGTTGAGGCTGAAGGCAGCAGGAAAGCCCGCAGCCCCCAGGTCTGTGGGGCTACGCAAGCGGTTCCCAAAGAGCTTTAGAACAAGGCATAGTTTTCCCTGCTGGCTCTCTGGGCGGGGGACCCATCTCCAGCCGTATGGCCATTTTTGAGCCTGGCGCGGCACCAGGTCGGAAAGGGTGGCTTTGAGGCTGAAGGCAGGAGCAAAGCCTGCAGCCCCCAGGTTTGTGGTGCTACGCAAGCGGTTCCCAAAGAGCTTTAGAACAAGGCTTAGTTTTCCTAGCTGGCTCTTAGGGCATGGGACCCATCTCCAGCCATAGGCCATTTTTGTGCCTGGCGCGAAGCCAAGTGGGAAAGGGTGCTGTCGAGGCTGAAGGCAGCAGGAAAGCCTGCAGCCCCCAGGTGTGTGGGTCTACGCAAGCGGTTCCCAAAGAGCTTTAGAACAAGGCATAGTTTTCCCTGCTGGGTCTTTGGGCATGGGACCCATCTCCAGCCATAGGCCATTTTTGTGCTTGATAGGGCGCCAAGTGGGAAAGGGTGGCTTTGAGGCTGAAGGCAGCAGCAAAGCCTGCAGCCCCCAGGTCTGTGGGGCCAAGCAAGCGGTTCCCAAAGAGCTTTAGAACAAGGCATAGTTTTCCCTGCTGGCTCTTTGGGCGCGGGACCCATCTCCAGCCACAGGCCATTTTTGTGCCTGGCCCGGCGCCCAGTGGGAAAGGGTGGCTTTGAGGCTTGAATGCAGCAGGAAAGCCCGCAGCCCCCAGGTCTGTAGGGCTACGCAAGCGGTTCCCAAAGAGCTTTAAAACAAGGCATAATTTTCCCTGCTGGCTCTTTGGGCGGGGGACCCATCTCCAGCCGTATGGCCATTTTTGTGCCTGGCCGGGGGCCAAGTGGGAAAGGGTGGTTTTGAGGCTGAAGGCAGCAGGAAAGCCCGCAGCCCCCACGTGTGTGGGGCTACGCAAGCGGTTCCCAAAGAGCTTTAGAACAAGGCATAGTTTTCCCTGCTGGCTCTTTGGGCATGGGACCCATCTCCAGCCATAGGCCATTTTTGTTCTTGATAGGGCGCCAAGTGGGAAAGGGTGGTGTCGAGGCTGAAGGCAGCAGGAAAGCCCGCAGCCCCCAGGTCTGTGGGGCTACGCAAGCGGTTCCCAAAGAGCTTTAGAACAAGGCATAGTTTTCCCTGCTGGCTCTTTGGGCGGGGGACCCATCTCCAGCCGTATGGCCATTTTTGTCCCTGGCCCGGCGCCAAGTGGGAAAGGGTGGCTTTGAGGCTGAAGGCAGCAGCAAAGCCTGCAGCCCCCAGGTCTGTGGGGCCAAGCAAGCGGTTCCCAAAGAGCTTTAGAACAAGGCATAGTTTTCCCTGCTGGCTCTTTGGGCGGGGGACCCATCTCCAGCCGTATGGCTATTTTTGTGCCTGGCGCGGTGCGTAGTGGCATAGGATGGTTTTGAGGCTGAAGGCAGCAGGAAAGCCTGCAGCCCCCAGGTCTGTGCGGATACACAAGCGGATCACAAAGAGCTTTAGAACAAGGCATAGTTTTCCCTGCTGGCTCTTTGGGCGGGGGACCCATCTCCAGCCGTATGGCCATTTTTGCACCTGGCCCGGCGCCAAGTGGGAAAGGGTGTCTTTGAGGCTGAAGGCAGCAGCAAAGCCCGCAGCCCCCACGTCTGTGCGGCTACGCAAGCGGTTCCCAAAGAGCTTTAGAACAAGGCATAGTTTTCCCTGCTGGCTCTTTGGGCGGGGGACCCATCTCCAGCCGTACGGCCATTTTTGTGCATGGCGCAGCGCCAAGTGGGAAAGGGTGGCTTTGACGCTGAAGGCAGCACAAACCCTGCAGCCCCAGGTCTGTGGGGCTACGCAAGCGGTTCCCAAAGAGCTTTAGAACAAGGCATAGTTTTCCCTGCTGGCTCTTTGGGCGGGGGACCCATCTCCAGCCGTATGGCCATTTTTGTGCCTGGCCCGGCGCCAAGAGGGAAAGGGTGGCTTTGAGGCTGAAGGCAGCAGGAAAGCCCGCAGCCCCCAGGTCTGTGGGGCTACGCAAGCGGTTCCCAAAGAGCTTTAGAACAAGGCATAGTTTTCCCTGCTGGCTCTCTGGGCGGGGGACCCATCTCCAGCCGTATGGCCATTTTTGAGCCTGGAGCAGTGCCAAGTGGGAAAGGGTGGTTTTGAGGGTGAAGGCAGCAGGAAAGCCCGCAGCCCCCAGGTCTGTGGGGCTACGCAAGCGGTTCCCAAAGAGCTTTAGAACAAGGCATAGTTTTCCCTGCTGGCTCTTTGGGCGGGGGACCCATCTCCAGCCGTATGGCCATTTTTGTCCCTGGCCCGGCGCCAAGTGGGAAAGGGTGGCTTTGAGGCTGAAGGCAGCAGCAAAGCCTGCAGCCCCCAGGTCTGTGGGGCCAAGCAAGCGGTTCCCAAAGAGCTTTAGAACAAGGCATAGTTTTCCCTGCTGGCTCTTTGGGCGGGGGACCCATCTCCAGCCACAGGCCATTTTTGTGCCTGGCCGGGGGTCAAGTGGGAAAGGGTGGTTTTGAGGCTGAAGGCAGCAGGAAAGCCCGCAGCCCCCACGTGTGTGGGGCTACGCAAGCGGTTCCCAAAGAGCTTTAGAACAAGGCATAGTTTTCCCTGCTGGCTCTCTGGGCATGGGACCCATCTCCAGCCATAGGCCATTTTTGTGCTTGATAGGGCGCCAAGTGGGAAAGGGTGGTGTCGAGGCTGAAGGCAGCAGGAAAGCCCGCAGCCCCCAGGTCTGTGGGGCTACGCAAGCGGTTCCCAAAGAGCTTTAGAATAAGGCATAGTTTTCCCTGCTGGCTCTTTGGGCGGGGGACCCATCTCCAGCCGTATGGCCATTTTTGCGCCTGGCCCGGCGCCAAGTGGGAAAGGGTGGCTTTGAGGCTGAAGGCAGCAGCAAAGCCCGCAGCCCCCAGGTCTGTGCGGCTACGCAAGCGGTTCCCAAAGAGCTTTAGAACAAGGCATAGTTTTCCCTGCTGGCTCTTTGGGCGGGGGACCCATCTCCAGCCGTACGGCCATTTTTGTGCATGGCGCAGCGCCAAGTGGGAAAGGGTGGCTTTGAGGCTGAAGGCAGCAGAAAAGCCTGCAGCCCCCAGGTCTGTGGGGCCAAGCAAGCGGTTCCCAAAGAGCTTTAGAACAAGGCATAGTTTTCCCTGCTGGCTCTTTGGGCATGGGACCCATCTCCAGCCATAGGCCATTTTTGTGCCTGGCGCGGCGCCAAGTGGGAAAGGGTGGCTTTGAGGCTGAAGGCAGCAGGAAAGCCCGCAGCCCCCAGGTCTGTGGGGCTACGCAAGCGGTTCCCAAAGAGCTTTAGAACAAGGCATAGTTTTCCCTGCTGGCTCTTTTGGCAGGGGGCCCATCTCCAGCCATAGGCCATTTTTGTCCCTGGCCCGGCGCCAAGTGGGAAAGGGTGTTGTCGAGGCTGAAGGCAGCAGGAAAGCCCGCAGCCCCCAGATCTGTGGGGCTACGCAAGCGGTTCCCAAAGAGCTTTAGAACAAGGCATAGTTTTCCCTGCTGGCTCTTTGGGCGGGGGACCCATCTCCATCCGTATGGCCATTTTTGTGCCTGGCGCGGCGCCAAATGGGAAAGGGTGTCTTTGACGCTGAAGGCATCAGCAAAGCCCGCAGCCCCCAGGTCTGTGGGGCCAAGCAAGCGGTTCCCAAAGAGCTTTAGAACAAGGCATAGTTTTCCCTGCTGGCTCTTTGGGCGGGGGACCCATCTCCAGCCATAGGCCATTTTTGTGCCTGGAGCAGTGCCAAGTGGGAAAGGGTGGTGTCGAGGCTGAAGGCAGCAGGAAAGCCTGCAGCCCCCAGGTCTGTGGGGCTACGCAAGCGGTTCCCAAAGAGCTTTAGAACAAGGCATAGTTTTCCCTGCTGGCTCTTTGGGCGGGGGACCCATCTGCAGACATATGGCCATTTTTGTGCCTGGCACGACGCCAAGTGGGAAAGGGTGTCTTTGAGGCTGAAGGCAGCAGGAAAGCCTGCAGCCCCCAGGTCTGTGGGGCCAAGCAAGCGGTTCCCAAAGAGCTTTAGAACAAGGCATAGTTTTCCCTGCTGGCTCTTTGGGCGGGAGACCCATCTCCAGCCATAGGCCATTTTTGTGCCTGGCACGACGCCAAGTGGGAAAGGGTGGTGTCGAGGCTGAAGGTAGCAGCAAATCCTGCAGCCCCCAGGTCTGTGGGGCCAAGCAAGCAGTTCCCAAAGAGCTTTAGAACAAGGCATAGTTTTCCCTGCTGGCTCTTTGGGCGGGGGACCCATCTCCAGCCATAGGCCATTTTTGTGCCTGGCGCGGCGCCAAGTGGGAAAGGGTGGTTTTGAGGCTGAAGGCAGCAGGAAAGCCCGCAGCCCCCAGGTCTGTGGGGCTACGCAAGCAGTTCCCAAAGAGCTTTAGAACAAGGCATAGTTTTCCCTGCTGGCTCTTTGGGCGGGGGAACCATCTCCAGCCGTATGGCCATTTTTGTGCCTGGCCCGGCGCCCAGTGGGAAAGGGTGGCTTTGAGGCTTGAAGGCAGCAGGAAAGCCCGCAGCCCCCAGGTCTGTGGGGCTACGCAAGCGGTTCCCAAAGAGCTTTAGAACAAGGCATAGTTTTCCCTGCTGGCTCTCTGGGCGGGGGACCCATCTCCAGCCGTATGGCCATTTTTGTGCCTGGCGCGGCGCCAAGTGGGAAAGGGTGGTGTCGAGGCTGAAGGCAGCAGGAAAGCCCGCAGCCCCCAGGTCTGTGGTGCTACGCAAGCGGTTCCCAAAGAGCTTTAGAACAAGGCATAGTTTTCCCTGCTGGCTCTTTGGGCGGGGGACCCATCTGCAGACATATGGCCATTTTTGTGCCTGGCACGACGCCAAGTGGGAAAGGGTGGCTTTGAGGCTGAAGGCAGCAGCAAAGCCTGCAGCCCCCAGGTCTGTGGGGCCAAGCAAGCGGTTCCCAAAGAGCTTTAGAACAAGGCATAGTTTTCCCTGCTGGTTCTTTGGGCGGGGGACCCATCTCCAGCCGTATGGCCATTTTTGTGCCTGGCGCGGCGCCAAGTGGGAAAGGGTGGCTTTGAGGCTGAAGGCAGCAGCAAAGCCCGCAGCCCCCAGGTCTGTGGGGCTACGCAAGCGGTTCCCAAAGAGCTTTAGAACAAGGCATAGTTTTCCCTGCTGGCTCTTTAGGCATGGGACCCATCTCCAGCCATAGGCCATTTTTGTGCCTGGAGCAGTGCCAAGTGGGAAAGGGTGGTGTCGAGGCTGAAGGCAGCAGGAAAGCCTGCAGCCCCCAGGTCTGTGGGGCTACGCAAGCGGTTCCCAAAGAGCTTTAGAACAAGGCATAGTTTTCCCTGCTGGCTCTTTGGGCGGGGGACCCATCTGCAGACATATGGCCATTTTTGTGCCTGGCACGACGCCAAGTGCGAAAGGGTGGCTTTGAGGCTGAAGGCAGCAGGAAAGCCTGCAGCCCCCAGGTCTGTGGGGCCAAGCAAGCGGTTCCCAAAGAGCTTTAGAACAAGGCATAGTTTTCCCTGCTGGCTCTTTGGGCGGGAGACCCATCTCCAGCCATAGGCCATTTTTGTGCCTGGCACGACGCCAAGTGGGAAAGGGTGGTGTCGAGGCTGAAGGTAGCAGCAAAGCCTGCAGCCCCCAGGTCTGTGGGGCCAAGCAAGCAGTTCCCAAAGAGCTTTAGAACAAGGCATAGTTTTCCCTGCTGGCTCTTTAGGCATGGGACCCATCTCCAGCCATAGGCCATTTTTGTGCCTGATAGGGCGCCAAGTGGGAAAGGGTTGCTTTGAGGCTGAAGACAGCAGGAAAGCCCGCAGCCCCCAGGTCTGTGGGGCTACGCAAGCGGTTCCCAAAGAGCTTTAGAACAAGGCATAGTTTTCCCTGCTGGCTCTTTGGGCGGGGGACCCATCTGCAGACATATGGCCATTTTTGTGCCTGGCACGACGCCAAGTGGGAAAGGGTGGCTTTGACGCTGAAGGCAGCAGGAAAGCCCTCAGCCCCCAGGTCTGTGGGGCTACGCAAGCGGTTCCCAAAGAGCTTTAGAACAAGGCATAGTTTTCCCTACTGGCTCTTTGGGCGGGAGACCCATCTCCAGCCATAGGCCATTTTTGTGCCTGGCGCGACACCAAGTGGGAAAGGGTGTTGTCGAGGCTGAAGGCAGCAGGAAAGCCCGCAGCCCCCAGGTCTGTGGGGCCAAGCAAGCGGTTCCCAAAGAGCTTTAGAACAAGGCATAGTTTTCCCTGCTGGCTCTTTGGGCATGGGACCCATCTCCAGCCATAGGCCATTTTTGTGCCTGATGCGGCGCCAAGTGGGAAAGGGTGGTGTCGAGGCTGAAGGCAGCAGGAAAGCCCGCAGCCCCAAGGTCTGTGGGGCCAAGCAAGCGGTTCCCAAAGAGCTTTAGAACAAGGCATAGTTTTCCCTGCTGGCTCCTTGGGCGGGGGACCCATCTCCAGCCATAGGCCATTTTTGTGCCTGGCGCGACGCCAAGTGGGAAAGGGTGGCTTTGAGGCTAAAGACAGCAGGAAAGCCTGCAGCCCCCAGGTCTGTGGGGCTACGCAAGCGGTTCCCAAAGAGCTTTAGAACAAGGCATAGTTTTCCCTGCTGGCTCCTTGGGCGGGGGACCCATCTCCAGCCGTATGGCCATTTTTGTGCCTGGCGCGGCGCCAAGTGGGAAAGGGTGGTGTCGAGTCTGAAGGCAGCAGGAAAGCCCGCAGCCTCCAGGTCTGTGGGACTACGCAAGCGGTTCCCAAAGAGCTTTAGAACAAGGCCTAGTTTTCCCTGCTGGCTCTTTGGGCGGGGGACCCATCTCCAGCCGTATGGCCATTTTTGAGCCTGGCGCGGCGCCAGGTGGGAAAGGGTGTCTTTGAGGCTGAAGGCAGGAGCAAAGCCTGCAGCCCCCAGGTCTGTGGGGCTACGCAAGCGGTTCCCAAAGAGCTTTAGAACAAGGCATAGTTTTCCCAGCTGGCTCTTAGGGCATGGGACCCATCTCCAGCCATAGGCCATTTTTGTGCCTGATGCAGCGCCTAGTGGGAAAGGGTGGCTTTGAGGCTGAAGGCAGCAGGAAAGCCTGCAGCCCCCAGGTCTGTGGGGCTATGGAAGCGGTTCCCAAAGAGCTTTAGAACAAGGCATAGTTTTCCCTGCTGGCTCCTTGGGCTGGAGACCCATCTCCAGCCGTATGGCCATTTTTGTGCCTGGCGCGGCGCCAAGTGCGAAAGGGTGGCTTTGAGGCTGAAGGCAGCAGGAAAGCCTGCAGCCCCCAGGTCTGTGGGGCCAAGCAAGCGGTTCCCAAAGAGCTTTAGAACAAGGCATAGTTTTCCCTGCTGGCTCTTTGGGCGGGAGACCCATCTCCAGCCATAGGCCATTTTTGTGCCTGGCACGACGCCAAGTGGGAAAGGGTGGTGTCGAGGCTGAAGGTAGCAGCAAAGCCTGCAGCCCCCAGGTCTGTGGGGCCAAGCAAGCGGTTCCCAAAGAGCTTTAGAACAAGGCATAGTTTTCCCTGCTGGCTCTTTGGGCATGGGACCCATCTCCAGCCATAGGCCATTTTTGTGCCTGGCGCGGCGCCAAGTGGGAAAGGGTGGCTTTGAGGCTGAAGGCAGCAGCAAAGCCCGCAGCCCCCAGGTCTGTGGGGCTACGCAAGCAGTTCCCAAAGAGCTTTAGAACAAGGCCTAGTTTTCCCTGCTGGCTCTTTAGGCATGGGACCCATCTCCAGCCATAGGCCATTTTTGTGCCTGATAGGGCGCCAAGTGGGAAAGGGTTGCTTTGAGGCTGAAGACAGCAGGAAAGCCCGCAGCCCCCAGGTCTGTGGGGCTACGCAAGCGGTTCTGAAAGAGCTTTAGAACAAGGCATAGTTTTCCCTGCTGGCTCTTTGGGCGGGGGACCCATCTGCAGACATATGGCCATTTTTGTGCCTGGCACGACGCCAAGTGGGAAAGGGTGGCTTTGACGCTGAAGGCAGCAGGAAAGCCCTCAGCCCCCAGGTCTGTGGGGCTACGCAAGCGGTTCCCAAAGAGCTTTAGAACAAGGCATAGTTTTCCCTACTGGCTCTTTGGGCGGGAGACCCATCTCCAGCCATAGGCCATTTTTGTGCCTGGCGCGACACCAAGTGGGAAAGGGTGTTGTCGAGGCTGAAGGCAGCAGGAAAGCCCGCAGCCCCCAGGTCTGTGGGGCCAAGCAAGCGGTTCCCAAAGAGCTTTAGAACAAGGCATAGTTTTCCCTGCTGGCTCTTTGGGCGGGGGACCCATCTCCAGCCATAGGCCATTTTTGTGCCTGATGCGGCGCCAAGTGGGAAAGGGTCCTGTGGAGGCTGAAGGCAGCAGGAAAGCCCGCAGCCCCAAGGTCTGTGGGGCCAAGCAAGCGGTTCCCAAAGAGCTTTAGAACAAGGCATAGTTTTCCCTGCTGGCTCCTTGGGCGGGGGACCCATCTCCAGCCATAGGCCATTTTTGTGCCTGGCGCGACGCCAAGTGGGAAAGGGTGGCTTTGAGGCTGAAGACAGCAGGAAAGCCTGCAGCCCCCAGGTCTGTGGGGCTACGCAAGCGGTTCCCAAAGAGCTTTAGAACAAGGCATAGTTTTCCCTGCTGGCTCCTTGGGCGGGGGACCCATCTCCAGCCGTATGGCCATTTTTGTGCCTGGCGCGGCGCCAAGTGGGAAAGGGTGGTGTCGAGTCTGAAGGCAGCAGGAAAGCCCGCAGCCTCCAGGTCTGTGGGACTACGCAAGCGGTTCCCAAAGAGCTTTAGAACAAGGCATAGTTTTCCGTGCTGGCTCTTTGGGCGGGGGACCCATCTCCAGCCGTATGGCCATTTTTGAGCCTGGCGCGGCGCCAGGTGGGAAAGGGTGTCTTTGAGGCTGAAGGCAGGAGCAAAGCCTGCAGCCCCCAGGTCTGTGGGGCTACGCAAGCGGTTCCCAAAGAGCTTTAGAACAAGTCATAGTTTTCCCAGCTGGCTCTTAGGGCATGGGACCCATCTCCAGCCATAGGCCATTTTTGTGCCTGATGCAGCGCCTAGTGGGAAAGGGTGGCTTTGAGGCTGAAGGCAGCAGGAAAGCCCGCAGCCCCCAGGTCTGTGGGGCTACGCAAGCGGTTCCCAAAGAGCTTTAGAACAAGGCATAGTTTTCCCTGCTGGCTCTTTGGGCGGGGGACCCATCTCCAGCCGTATGGCCATTTTTGTGCCTGGCCCGGCGCCAAGCGGGAAAGGGTGGCTTTGAGGCTGAAGGCAGCAGGAGAGCCCGCAGCCCCCAGGTCTGTGCGGCTACGCAAGCGGTTCCCAAAGAGCTTTAGAACAAGGCATAGTTTTCCCTGCTGGCTCTTTGGGCGGGGGACCCATCTCCAGCCGTATGGCCATTTTTGTGCTTGGCGCGGTGCGTCGTGGGAAAGGGTGGTTTTGAGGCTGAAGGCAGCAGGAAAGCCTGCCGTCCGAGGGTTTCTTAATGCCTTTTCTTAATGATGTCTCCACAGTGTGAAGTTTTGCAGGATTTGAAAAAGTAATAGACACAGTGAAATTGAGTCTATTGGAAACTTCCATACTTTTCCCTCCCTCTAAAATCTCTGGTGTCCTGTAGTATCCACTGCCTGCAACTGCTGTTGCAGGAGCAGCCAGATTGGTATCAAATTTAGAAAAAAGGGACATCATTAAGAGGATTCACTCGCCTTATTTTTCACCGGTGTGGCCAGTAAAGAAACCAAAAAGGCAATGGCATTTCACAGTAGATTACGGAAAATTAAACGCCAACACTGCACCTCTGACCGCTGCTGTTCCGAATATCGCGGAAATTGTGACAATGATAAAAGGAGCTGCCCATCCTTGGAGGGTTGCCTTAGATTTTAAAGACATATTTTTTTATGATTCTCCTCCTTGAGCAGGACAAAGCGCAGTTTGCATTCACATGGAAAGGAGTCCAATATACCTTTAACCGCTTTCCACAAGGATACAAACATTCCCCCACTATTGCCCATAATGCTTTGGCTAAAGTGCTATCAGAGATTCCTGTTTCACAGGGATGTACAATATACCAATATATTATTGATGACATCTTAATAGGGGAGAGAACCAAGAAAGTGTACAAGACATGATGGAAAACATCTGAAAAACATTATCAGATTTGGGATTGGAAATTCCCGACTCAAAGTGTCAGGGACCCGCACAGGAAGTTAAATTCCTGGGGGTCTGGTGGATTAAGGGAGCTGCTTCTGTCCCTCAGGATACCCTGAAAAAATAGAACATGGACAGAATCCTTCCAGCACGAAGGAGTTACAGCAAGTCCTGGGAACTTTAAGTTATTAGCGTAAACACATCCCTGGCTTTTCCATCATTGCTCGCCCCCTTTATTGTTTGCTCAAAAAAGGTAAATCCTGGGAGTCGACTGAACAACATACTAATGCACTAGAATTGCTAATAAAAGAGCTAAGGTTATTCCAACAACTTGGCCCCATACATCCAACTGACCCTGTCCATGTAGAATGGGGGCTCAGTGAACATGGTTCCCGTTGTAATTTATGCCAGAAGGGACCAGCAGGACCGGAGAGACCATTAGAATTTAGCTCTCACGCCTTTAATGATACTGAGAGCAGCTATTCAGACCTGGAGAAGGGTTTACTGTCCCTGGTGCGAGCATTGCAACGAGCAGAGCAGATAAGGAGATAACAGAGCGTGATTGTTCGGGGCCCTTTTCGCCTCCCAGATGTGGTCCTTAAAGGGACACCACCACCAGCTGGCATTGCCCAGAAACCCACAGTTCGAAAGTGGTATGCTTATTTAGAAGGCATTAATGATATCATGCCAATCTCTGAAGGTAGTATCAAAGTATCCGTGCTCCAGAAGGATAGAGATGGTGCCCTATTGTTCCAATCCCCACCAAACAGACCATCTCCAATCCAAGAAGCACCTCCTCTGAAAGCAGGCAGTGATCTTACAGGAGTGTGGTTTACTGGTGTGTCATCTCACCGTGAGAACAGCAAGTGGAAATACAAGGCCGTAGCACTGGAAGTAGCAACGGGGGAAAGAGCAATTGAAACAGGAGAAGGTAGGGCACAAGTAGGGGAACTCAGAGCCGTCCTACTAGCTGCACAACATGGAGCTACTTACATTTACACTGACTCATATGCTGTTTTTAAAGGAGCCACTGAATGGCTAGGACACTGGGCAGCCAACGATTGGCAGGTGAATAGAGTCCCAATCTGGGAGACAGACAGTTGGAAGCAACTGTTGGAAATAGGAGGACAGAGACCATTGCACATTGCTTGGGTAAAAGGCCACGATCGTTCAAACTCGATCACTGCTCAGTTCAACCAACAGGTAGATAGCCTCACGCGGCTACAACAAATTGACACTGTAGATGATGGTCGGGAATGGTTACATATTAAGCCTGGCCACACAGGCCGTGCTGATCTGTATCAGGAAGGTCTAGCCCGGGGGTGGCCTGTGTCGGTTAAGCTGTGCGAACAAGTAGTAACTGCCTGGTCACAATGTCGCCTACGACTCAGCAAAGATCATCCGAGTAAGGCGCCTCCCTTACACATGCGGGACAAGAAAATGTTGTGGCATTCATGGCAGATTGATTATATTGGGCCCTTGAGATCATCAGGTGGGAAAAGATATGTCCTAGTCGGAGTGGAGATTATCTCCAGCCTCAGTATGGCCACTGGCTTCAAATCAGCTGCTGGGGACAACACAGTGAAAGGCCTAAAAGGGTGGTTCAGCACACTTCCCCTTCCCGAGGAAATCCAAAGTGATAACGGTTCACACTTTACCGCTACAGTGGTACAAGATTGGGCCAAAGAAGAAGGGATTCGATGGGTATTTCATACTCCCTATTATCCTCAGGCTAATGGCATTGTTGAATGCACCAACGGATTGGTTAAGCGTTTTGCAAAAACTCATAAATCATAAGGGAAGGTGAAGAAGGCACCTTGCCCACCGAAATTCGAAAAGTAATATGGGATAACGCAATTGAATTTGAGAGAAAATTTCAATCCTGGTGGTATCTGGTTAATTTCACCTACGATCCCACTGAGAGCAAAGCCACAGCTTTTGTCTTAACGATACGCAATGCCTCAGTATCCACCATATACCCAATCATCGCACTGGGGTTGAATCACCAAGGAGCTCTACTCTATCCAACACAGCACAGAGGTTGGGCACGACAAAATGAGACTAAATGGCAAACTGCTGATGTTGACGCATGCGTTTCACGAGACCAACAAGGATTCATTTGTGAGAGTAATACTCTCAAAGCACAAGACCTTTGTCTTGACACCAACCAGAATGCTTGTCACTTTGAGACACATCCCGATGAAACCCCAGAGACTGTGCTTGACTATATTGGGAAAGGGTGCGTTAGCATGAGGTCTCCCTGTAGTCTTGTATTATAGACGAGAAAGGCTTGAGACCATGGCCACTCTGGGTCTCTTTGACTACAAACAACAGGGAATAAAAAGGTGAAACTGAATAGCATCAATTCCATCTGCCAATTCGTCATTTTAGAATTTGGGCCTCCAAATAGCCATACATCATAAAAGTAGTATTATTGCCAGGTTCAATGTCAGGATTCCCTGGAGACATTCAAAGGTAGCGTAGGCCAATCCGTCTGTACAGCTCATCCAAGGTTCCTGTAAGACATAAAGGAAAAGAAAATCTGCTCGGTCTTATTCGACCGACGGGGTTAAAAAGAAGGTGCGGTCCACCGGGTGCTGATCCGGTGTATCTTCCCTGAACAATCCTTGGCTTCCCATGCATAGGGATTTTTGGGAGTAGCTAGCACCATTGGCACCGTCCCATTTTGAGGCATTTTCACTAGCACAGGTAGTCCAGGGTGAAATCTTCCGGGGTATTTTCCCGGTTCATTGGCAGCCTTTGGCGAGATAATATTGGCAGGTACACAGAAAGCTTTCATTTTAGGACAGCCGTCTCCACTCCATTTGTTATTTAGTTGATAGATGGCATCATCCAATCGCAAATGCCAACCAGGTTCATGACTTTTTGCAAAACGCTTAACCAATCTATTGGTGCGTTCAACAATGCCATTAGCCTGGGGATAATAGGGAGTATGAAATACCCATCGAATCCCTTCTTCCTTGGCCCAATCTTGTACCACCGAAGCCGTAAAGTGTGAAACGTTATCACTCTGGATTTCGTCGGGAAGGGGAAGTGTGCTGAACCACCCTGTTAGGCCTTTCACTGTGTTGTCCCTCGTAGCTGGTTTGAAACTGCTGGCCATACTGAGGCTGGAGATAATCTCCACTCCTACCAGGACATATCTTTTCCCACCTGATGATCTCAAGGGCCCAATATAATCAAGCTGCCATGAATGCCACAACGCTTTCTTGTCCCGCATGTGTAAGGGAGGCGCCTTACTCGGATGATCTTTGCTGAGTCGTAGGCGACATTGTGAACAGGCAGTTACTATTTGTTCGCACAGCTTAACTGACACAAGCCACCCACCTTCCCGATACAGGTCAGGACGGCCTGTGCGGCCACGTTTAACATGTAACGATTCAAGTAAGCGTTCCCATTCCCGACCATCATCTACAATGTCAATTTGTTGTAGCCGCGTGAGGCCATCTACCTGTTGGTTGAACTGAGCAGTGATCGAGTTTGAACGATCGTGGCCTTTTACCCAAGCAATGTGCAATGGTCTCTGTCCTCCTATTTCCAACAGTTGCTTCCAATTATCTGTCTCCCAAACTGGGACTCTATTCACCTGCCAATCGTTGGCTGCCCAGTGTCCTAGCCATTCAGTGGCTCCTTTAAGAACAGCATATGACTCAGCGTAAAAGGAGGTGGCTCCATGTTGTGCAGCTAGTAGGACAGCTCTGAGTTCCCCTACCCTCCCCTATTTCAATTGCTCTTTCTCCCGTTGTTACTTCCAGTGCTACGGCCTTATATTTGCACTTATTTTTTTAACGGTGAGATGACGCACCAGTAAACCACACTCCTCTAAGATCACTGCTGTCCCTCAAAGGAGGTGCTTCTTGGATCGGAGATGGTCTGTTTGGTGGGGATTGGAACAATAGGGCACCATCTATATCCTTTGGTATCCTTGTGAAGTAGCCTTGGATACTTTAAGACTGCCTTCAGAGACTGGCTTGATTTCATTAATGCCTTCTAAATAAGCATACCACTTTCGAACTGTAGGTCTCTGGGCAATGCCAGCTGGTGGTGGTGTCCCTTTAAGGACCACATCTGGGAGGCGAAAAGGTCCCAGGAAAGATCACACTCTGTTCTCTTCTTATCTGCTCTGCTCGTTGCAACGCTCGCACCAGGGACAGTAAACCCTTCTCCAGGTCTGAATAGCTGCATTCAGTATCATTGAAGGAGTGGGAGCAAAATTCTAATGGTCTCTCCGGTCCTGCTGGTCCCTTCTGCCATAAATTACAACGGGAACCATGTTCACTGAGCCCCCATTCTACATGGACAGGGTCAGTTGGATGTATGGGGCCAAGTTGTTGGAATAACCTTAGCTCCTTTATTAGTAATTGCAGAGCATTAGTGTGTTGTTCAGTCCACACCCAGGATTTACCCTTTTTTGGCAAGCTATGAAGGGGGCGAGCAATGATGGAAAAGCCAGGGATGTGTTTACGCCAATAACTTAAAGTTCCCAGGACCTGCTGTAACTCCTTCGTGCTGGAAGGATTCTGTCCATGTTCTATTTTTTCAGGGTATCCTGAGGGACAGAAGCAGCTCCCTTAATCCACCAGACCCCCAGGAATTTAACTTCCTGTGCGGGTCCCTGACACTTTGAGTCGGGTCTACGTGAGGCACCCACTAACACTTCTGCCCTAGTCATTCGCTGCTCTCCCGGCAACCAGAGGTTAATTTTTGCAGTGGGGCATGTTTTTACCACACCATCAATTCCTGTGAAGTTGACTCTGCGTCGGGTGGGATTTATACCTAGAAGTTGTGCTGTTTCGTTAGTGATTGCAGACATTTGGGCTCCGGTATCAATAATAAAATTTACCAATATCTTCCGGGGTCCAACAGGAATGACAATAACAGGTTCGGAGTCTTTATGAGAGCGCCATTGGATTGCTAGTACCTGCCCGACAGGGTTGCTCAGTGCCCTCCCCGGGGATAGGAGTGTTGTGGCTGGGACTCTGTCAAATCAATCAAGTTATGTTCCGGTGCAGAAGGCACAGTTTTCTCACGGCTTGGGGATTCTCTGGTTAGACTTTTCTCCCCAGCCGCATTATTCTTTCTAGGTAGAGATTGGACTAGCGTACGGAGATCTCCCGTAGGGTCACCGTGCAAGAATTGTCGGGGCACCCCTAATTGTAGGGCTTTACGCCACAACTCATTCCGGTCCTTATCTGGCTTAAACCTTCCCTCTGATTTAGGGTTTTGAGTGTGAGTTTGGACTTGGCGAACCTTTCGCGGGTGTTCGGAGGATTTCTCACTAGTTTGGCTGGCCCAGCCCATTCGGCGCCCATATTGATCTATTTCCTGTACATTCCAGGTGGGCATGTAGTGACGACGGCCCCGCCCATGAGCACCCCGAGCATCCCGTATACGATCTTGAGTGCGAACAAGGAACGGTTTCAGGCAACCGGGAAGACCACGGATGAGAGGGGCTAATCGATCCGGGTCGATAGGGGCTGACATTGGGGATTTCCGAAATTCCTCTCTGTCATACATGGCTTGCAGACAAGCTGCTTTCCGTACAGCCGCAAACAGATCAGAGTAGCCTGTAGCTCTAATCTCTAACGGCTCCCCCCTCTCTCGCGGATCCATACCCCCTGCCCAAAAGGCTGCTCGAGCGGTTAGGGAATAATTATGATCCCCAGGCATAGTGGTTAAAAACACTCCTGGTCCCCAAGAGTCTCCTGCTTCTTCCTCACTCAGCATAATTCTGCCCCCCCCTTCAGAAGAAACTCGCCACACGTACTCAACAGCTGACTCTTCTGGTCGCCTCGAATATTTCTCCCTTATTTTTGTTAACTCGGTTGGTGTCCATGGAACGGTACGCACAGTGGTGTGAATTTCATCACCATCATCAACTGCAGTTTCAGTTTTAACCAGAGGACGTAAAGGAAAAACTTGGGATTTCAAAGTAAAAGTCCTTTCCTCCTCATCTTCTTCGTCATCCTCACTATTAGACAAAAAAATCTCCGGTCTGGGTTCCGGAATTTGGATAACACATTAACTTACGAATCTGTTGGACCTGGGTCGAGGGCTGCATTTTATCTAAGAGCCCGGTCACCCTTTCAATAACATTTTAAGTTGGCGATTTTCACTCCCAAGTTGAGCATTCCGGTTTCCTAAACATTCATTCTCACTCACAAGCTTATCGACTTGAGTTCTTAATCTTTCTCCTGTCTCCTTTTGCAAGGCTAATGATGACTTCAGCACCTCATTCTCCGATTTCAGGGTTGCATATTCTACAGCTGAAATCAGATTAGGAGCGGGGGTTTCTCTAGCTTCTTGTTGTGCACAAGATAAACAGGCGCCTAACACAGCACAAATCACACCCTTGCCTTTCCCCGCTCTGAGCTTCTGTGAAACCCGACGCTCTTCAATACGTTCCACCACTTTCTCTTCATCCTTCCAAAATTTTTGGGCCCACTCCTTCCCACCCTGGGAAGGGGCACAATCATATTTTTGCAGCAGTTTATCCATGGCAATCCTGCCGACTACGCCAAATTCTGTTGCGTGAAACGGGGCCAAGCGGTTTTGGCAGAAGATAAACCCCCTTGCGTTCTAACACTCCTCACCGAGGTGGGAGGCCAGGTGCGGCTGGGTTTCAATTCTGAGTGATGCCCAATTCAGCACTATCAGGCCAATCGCGTTTAATATGTGTTAAACTATTACGATTTGGAGACACTAATAGTGGGCTGCACCTTCAGTCTAGTCGTGCTCCTGAACCAGCACGGCCTCTCTCAAGTTTTGGTCGCGTTCAGTGAGAAAGCGAAACGACTAGCTACTGAAACAGTGCAGTTTATTTAAACAACAGATATACAGGTTCTTTAGGATTGCCGGTGATAAATACACTGTCTGCAAAGCACGTGCAAATAAAGACATTGTTAAATAGACAAACGCGCGACAAAATTATAAACGATACAGCCTGGCTATAAATGTAGGGTAGAGATTCTCTAGAGAAATTTCTAGAGTCCCCGAGAAAGCACTCGGTGTAATCAAAGTCTTACCCAAAGGCGTCCTTATGAGGGGGAAGAAAGGCTCAGCCCGTCGACTGATCCCAGAAAACAGCGGTGGGATTCTTCGCGATGGTGTCTTCCCAGACATTCCCCCTCTCTTGGGCTATTTTTATATTATTTTTTTAACTTCAAAGTGGAGTTTGAGTGACTTTAGTCATATGTACTTTTATTATGATTAATGTACTCAAGGAGGAGTGTTCACACCTCGGGGGCGGATAGCCTCCGGGATGGAGGTGTGTTTTGGTACATTGTGGTGAGCAAAGTTCGCACAAAAGGACAGCATTTCATCAACATTTGACGAAATGTTGGCTCGGGTGGCGTGTAGGCCGCTTATCAGTTCCGTAGTACCATCTCGTCCCCATATCTGCTATTCGTCACAAGGGAAGGCCACGGAACAAGCGCGTTCCGTTCCATCCCTCGTGTAGTTTCGCAAACAACCTTGTACAGGGAATCACAGCTGTTGCATTCTTCGTGTGCTAGCTGCGGCTGTATTCTACCTCAGAAGCCTCTTGATTTTATGACTTTCCTTAATGTGTGAACAATGCTGTATTTTTGTATTCTTGGCCAATTTAGTAATTATTCCACAAGAACACACATTGGTTGCCGATTTATCAACGGGTCTAATCACCACAGGCCAACTGTAATTAAAACCATCTATGTAGACTCTACCAAAGCGGACAAATACAACACTGATTGTTACAAAATTATGGAGCCAAATTCAGATTGCTGGCACAATTTCACTTTCATCAAACCTACAGTAGTGTACTGTATTTGGGGCTACAAGGGCACAGAATTGTTATTTGAATTTATGATTGACTCAAATACACCTGAACTTGCTGAAATGAATCCAGAACCTACACCCCACAAACTCTCAAAGGCTCTCTCTTCTAAGAGAAAAAAAAAAAAAACACCTCTCTCTTTTCTAAGCCCTCCATTAGACTAACTCCTTACATTTTCAACATTGGCCCTTACGTTATTAAACACACACAGGTCAACAACAGGTACTGTTTAATCCCACATATTCCCTCAAACGAGCAGAATTGTCAATGCAGATTAAAATCTCTGCGATCAAACCCACCTGCTTACCATTCCTGAGTACATCTTATGCAGAATGGTCAGCATGGTTACGCAAACGAACTCTTGCCACTTCACACGGACGGAAGAGGGATGCGACTGGTATCTTAGGAACAGGCCTGGGAGTCTTGAATAGTATAGATGCTGAGATACTTGCCAACAAACTAGTCACAACCGCTACTGATCTGGACAAATTAAGACATCCCCTACAGTCCTCTCTATTAGCATTGGGAAACCACCAACGGCTTTTATCGAATATATTGCCTCAATGGGAAGAAACGGGTGAAAAAGACCATCAGCTGATCACAGATGCACTTGGTACAACTCAAAGCAATGTTTCCTTGGCTCTTAGTTGTATCCAAGCCCAATTGTGGATGCAATCTATGACAGCCGCAATCATAAGGGAAGGTAAAGAAGGCGCCTTGCCCACCGAAATTCGAAAAGTAATATGGGATAACGCAATTGAATTTGAGAAAAAATTTCAGTCCAGGTGGTATCTGGTTAATTTCACCTACGATCCCACTGAGAGCAAAGCCACAGCTTTTGTCTTAACGATACGCAATGCCTCCGTATACACCACATACCCAATCATCGCACTGGGGTTGAATCACCAAGGAGCTCTACTCTATCCAACACAGCACAGAGGTTGGGCACGACAAAATGAGACTAAATGGCAAACTGCTGATGTTGACGCATGCGTTTCACGAGACCAACAAGGATTCATTTGTGAGAGTAATACTCTCAAAGCACAAGACCTTTGTCTTGACACCAACCAGAATGTTTGTCACTTTGAGACACATCCCGATGAAACCCCAGAGACTGTGCTTGACTATATTGGGAAAGGGTGCGTTAGCATGAGGTCTCCCTGTAGTCTTGTATTCAGAGATGACATAGTAATCACTCAAATCTTTGTGTTTGAACTTTACTAACACAAAGTTACGGGATGCGACTTCAATTATTAAGCTCCTGTTACGTCTTTTCAATTGCTACAACCTAATTATACGTTGATTCGAGATTGTTGCCTGCCCCTATCGGAATGAATCTCTCCCTGGTGAAGAAGCTGCTAAAACACAATGAATTGAAGCGACTCTTGAAAGAGGCCCAAGAAAATAGACAGACAACTTTGATTACCGTCCATCATCAGGTTGAAGAAATACACAAAGCGTTGGAAAGAGTGAAGAGAGGCGAAGGACATAGATGGGGAGATCCTCTTTTTGGATGGTCACCGACAGTTACAGGACTTTATAACAAGATGCTTCACTCTGTTGTTGTTTTACTAATACTCACTGTATTGTGCTTTACTTAGACAATTGTTTTGCATGTTAGACTTTGGATTATGATGAAAAGTTTAAATCGCTTGATCACTCCGCGAGAAGGATTTCCACTTGATATCCCTCAGCACAAGAACACATGTGATCTTTCTTATCAGTGTTGAGTACGTCGACCTTGACTGACTGTAGACAAAGCTTTCCCTGCAGGCTCTTTGCGCGGGGGACCCATCTCCAGCCGTATGGCCATTTTTGTGCCTGGCGCGGCGCCAAGTGGGAAAGGGTGGTTTTGAGGCTGAAGGCAGCAGGAAAGCCTGCAGCCCCCAGGTCTGTGGGGCTACGCAAGCGGTTCCCAAAGAGCTTTAGAACAAGACATAGTTTTCCCTGCTGGCTCTTTGGGCATGGGACCCATCTCCAGCCGTATGGCCATTTTTGTGCCTGGCGCGGCGCCAAGTGTGAAAGGGTGGCTTTGAGGCTGAAGGCAGCAGGAAAGCCCACAGCCCCCAGGTCTGTGGGGCTACGCAAGCGGTTCCCAAAGAGCTTTAGAACAAGGCATAGTTTTCCCTGCTGGCTCCTTGGGCGGGGGACCCATCTCCAGCTGTATGGCCATTTTTGTGCCTAGCGCGACGCCAAGTGGGAAAGGGTGGCTTTGAGGCTGAAGGCAGCAGCAAAGCCTGCAGCCCCCAGGTCTGTGGGGCTACGCAAGCGGTTCCCAAAGAGCTTTAGAACAAGGCATAGTTTTCCCTGCTGGCTCTTTGGGCGGGGGACCCATCTCCAGCCGTATGGCCATTTTTGAGCCTGGCGCGGCGCCAAGTGGGAAAGGGTGGTTTTGAGGCTGAAGGCAGCAGCAAAGCCTGCAGCCCTAAGGTCTGTGGGGCTACGCAAGCGGTTCCCAAAGAGCTTTAGAACAAGGCAGAGTTTTCCCTGCTGGCTCTTTGGGCGGCGGACACATGTCCAGTCGTATGGCCATTTTTGTGCCTGGCGCGGCGCCAAGTGGGAAAGGGTGGTGTCGAGTCTGAAGGCAGCAGGAAAGCCTGCAGCCCCCAGGTCTGTGGGGCTACGCAAGCGGTTCCCAAAGAGCTTTAGAACAAGGCATAGTTTTCCCTGCTGGCTCTTTGGGCGGGGGACCCATCTCCAGCCATATGGCCATTTTTGTGCCTGGCGCGGTGCGTAGTGGGAAAGGGTGGTTTTGAGGCTGAAGGCAGCAGGAAAGCCCGCAGCCCCCAGGTCTGTGGGGCCAAGCAAGCGGTTCCCAAAGAGCTTTAGAACAAGGCATAGTTTTCCCTGCTGGCTCTTTGGGCATGGGACCCATCTCCAGCCATAGGCCATTTTTGTGCCTGGCACGGCGCCAAGTGGGAAAGGGTGGCTTTGAGGCTGAAGGCAGCAGCAAAGCCCGCAGCCCCCAGGTCTGTGGGGCTACGCAAGCGGTTCCCAAAGAGCTTTAGAACAAGGCATAGTTTTCCCTGCTGGCTCTTTGGGCGGGGGACCCATCTCCAGCCGTATGGCCATTTTTGTGCCTGATAGGGCGCCAAGTGGGAAAGGCTGGTGTCGAGGCTGAAGGCAGCAGGAAATCCCGCAGCCCCCAGGTCTGTGGGGCTACGCAAGCGGTTCCCAAATAGCTTTAGAACAAGGCATAGTTTTCCCTGCTGGCTCTTTGGGCGGGGGACCCATCTCCAGCCGTATGGCCATTTTTGTGCCTGATAGGGCGCCAAGTGGGAAAGGGTGGCTTTGAGGCTGAAGACAGCAGGAAAGCCCGCAGCCCCCAGGTCTGTGGGGCTACGCAAGCGGTTCCCAAAGAGCTTTAGAACAAGGCATAGTTTTCCCTGCTGGATCTTTGGGCGGGGGACCCATCTCCAGCCGTATGGCCATTTTTGTGCCTGGCGCGGCGCCAAGTGGGAAAGGGTGGTGTCGAGGCTGAAGGCAGCAGGAAAGCCTGCAGCCCCCAGGTCTGTGGGGCTACGCAAGCGGTTCCCAAAGAGCTTTAGAACAAGGCATAGTTTTCCCTGCTGGCTCTCTGGGCGGGGACCCATCTCCAGCCGTATGGCCATTTTTGAGCCTGGCGCGGCGCCAGGTGGGAAAGGGTGGCTTTGAGGCTGAAGGCAGCAGCAAAGCCTGCAGCCCCCAGGTCTGTGGGGCTACGCAAGCGGTTCCCAAAGAGCTTTAGAACAAGGCATAGTTTTCCCTGCTGGCTCTTTGGGCGGGGGACCCATCTCCAGCCGTATGGCCATTTTTGTGCCTGGCGCGGCGCCAAGTGGGAAAGGGTGGTGTCGAGGCTGAAGGCAGCAGGAAAGCCCGCAGCCCCCAGGTCTGTGGTGCTACGCAAGCGGTTCCCAAAGAGCTTTAGAACAAGGCATAGTTTTCCCTGCTGGCTCTTTGGGCGGGGGACCCATCTCCAGCCGTATGGCCATTTTTGTGCCTGGCGAAGCCCCAAGAGGGAAAGGGTGGCTTTGAATCTGAAGGCAGCAGGAAAGCCTGCAGCCCCCAGGTCTGTGGGGCTACGCAAGCGGTTCCCAAAGAGCTTTAGAACAAGGCATAGTTTTCCCTGCTGGCTCTTTTGGCAGGTGACCCATCTCCAGCCGTATGGCCATTTTTGTGCCTGGAGCAGTGCCAAGTGGGAAAGGGTGGTTTTGAGGGTGAAGGCAGCAGGAAAGCCCGCAGCCCCCAGGTCTGTGGGGCTACGCAAGCGGTTCCCAAAGAGCTTTAGAACAAGGCATAGTTTTCCCTGCTGGCTCTTTGGGCGGGGGACCCATCTCCAGCCGTATGGCCATTTTTGTGCCTGGCCGGGGGCCAAGTGGGAAAGGGTGGTTTTGAGGCTGAAGGCAGCAGGAAAGCCCGCAGCCCCCACGTCTGTGGGGCCAAGCAAGCGGTTCCCAAAGAGCTTTAGAACAAGGCATAGTTTTCCCTGCTGGCTCTTTGTTCGGGGGACCCATCTCCAGCCATAGGCCATTTTTGTGCTTGATAGGGCGCCAAGTGGGAAAGGGTTGCTTTGAGGCTGAAGGCAGCAGGAAAGCCCGCAGCCCCCAGGTCTGTGGGGCTACGCAAGCGGTTCCCAAAGAGCTTTAGAACAAGGCATAGTTTTCCCTGCTGGCTCTTTGGGCGGGGGACCCATCTCCAGCCGTATGGCCATTTTTGTGCCTGATAGGGCGCCAAGTGGGAAAGGCTGGTGTCGAGGCTGAAGGCAGCAGGAAATCCCGCAGCCCCCAGGTCTGTGGGGCTATGCAAGCGGTTCCCAAAGAGCTTTAGAACAAGGCATAGTTTTCCCTGCTGGCTCTTTGGGCGGGGGACCCATCTCCAGCCGTATGGCCATTTTTGTGCCTGGCGCGGCGCCAAGTGGGAAAGGGTGGTGTCGAGGCTGAAGGCAGCAGGAAAGCCTGCAGCCCCCAGGTCTGTGGGGCTACGCATGCGGTTCCCAAAGAGCTTTAGAACAAGGCATAGTTTTCCCTGCTGGCTCTCTGGGCGGGGACCCATCTCCAGCCGTATGGCCATTTTTGAGCCTGGCGCGGCGCCAGGTGGGAAAGGGTGGCTTTGAGGCTGAAGGCAGCAGCAAAGCCTGCAGCCCCCAGGTCTGTGGGACTACGCAAGCGGTTCCCAAAGAGCTTTAGAACAAGGCATAGTTTTCCCTGCTGGCTCTTTGGGCGGGGGACCCATCTCCAGCCGTATGGCCATTTTTGTGCCTGGCGCGGCGCCAAGTGGGAAAGGGTGGTGTCGAGGCTGAAGGCAGCAGGAAAGCCCGCAGCCCCCAGGTCTGTGGTGCTACGCAAGCGGTTCCCAAAGAGCTTTAGAACAAGGCATAGTTTTCCCTGCTGGCTCTTTGGGCGGGGGACCCATCTCCAGCCGTATGGCCATTTTTGTGCCTGGCGAAGCCCCAAGAGGGAAAGGGTGGCTTTGAATCTGAAGGCAGCAGGAAAGCCTGCAGCCCCCAGGTCTGTGGGGCTACGCAAGCGGTTCCCAAAGAGCTTTAGAACAAGGCATAGTTTTCCCTGCTGGCTCTTTTGGCAGGTGACCCATCTCCAGCCGTATGGCCATTTTTGTCCCTGGCCCGGCGCCAAGTGGGAAAGGGTGGTGTTGAGGCTGAAGGCAGCAGCAAAGCCCGCAGCCCCCAGGTCTGTGGGGCTACGCAAGCGGTTCCCAAAGAGCTTTAGAACAAGGCATAGTTTTCCCTGCTGGCTCTTTGGGCGGGGGACCCATCTGCAGCCGTATGGCCATTTTTGAGCCTGGAGCAGTGCCAAGTGGGAAAGGGTGGTTTTGAGGGTGAAGGCAGCAGGAAAGCCCGCAGCCCCCAGGTCTGTGGGGCTACGCAAGCGGTTCCCAAAGAGCTTTAGAACAAGGCATAGTTTTCCCTGCTGGCTCTTTGGGCGGGGGACCCATCTCCAGCAATAGGCCATTTTTGTGCTTGATAGGGCGCCAAGTGGGAAAGGGTGGCTTTGAGGCTGAAGGCAGCAGGAAAGCCTGCAGCCCCCAGGTCTGTGGGGCTACGCAAGCAGTTCCCAAAGAGCTTTAGAACAAGGCATAGTTTTCCCTGCTGGCTCTTTGTTCGGGGGACCCATCTCCAGCCATAGGCCATTTTTGGGCCTGGCGCGGCGCCCAGTGGGAAAGGGTGGCTTTGAGGCTTGAAGGCAGCAGGAAAGCCCGCAGCCCCCAGGTCTGTGGGGCTACGCAAGCGGTTCCCAAAGACCTTTAGAACAAGGCATAGTTTTCCCTGCTGGCTCTCTGGGCGGGGGACCCATCTCCAGCCGTATGGCCATTTTTGAGCCTGGCGCGGCGCCAAGTGGGAAAGGGTTGTGTCGAGGCTAAAGGCAGCAGGAAAGCCCGCAGCCCCCAGGTCTGTGGGGCTACACAAGCGGTTCCCAAAGAGCTTTAGAACAAGGCATAATTTTCCCTGCTGGCTCTTTGGGCGGGGGACCCATCTCCAGCCGTATGGCCATTTTTGTGCCTGGCGCAGCGCCAAGTGGGAAAGGGTGGTTTTGAGGCTGAAGGCAGCAGCAAAGCCTGCAGCCCCCAGGTCTGTGGGGCTACGCAAGCGGTTCCCAAAGAGCTTTAGAACAAGGCATAGTTTTCCCTGCTGGCTCTTTGGGCGGGGGACCCATCTCCAGCCGTATGGCCATTTTTGTGCCTGGCCGGGGGCCAAGTGGGAAAGGGTGGTTTTGAGGCTGAAGGCAGCAGGAAAGCCCGCAGCCCCCAGGTCTGTGGGGCTACGCAAGCGGTTCCCAAAGAGCTTTAGAACAAGGCATAGTTTTCCCTGCTGGCTCTCTGGGCGGGGGACCCATCTCCAGCCGTATGGCCATTTTTGAGCCTGGCGCGGCGCCAGGTGGGAAAGGGTGGCTTTGAGGCTGAAGGCAGGAGCAAAGCCTGCAGCCCCCAGGTCTGTGGTGCTACGCAAGCGGTTCCCAAAGAGCTTTAGAACAAGGCATAGTTTTCCCAGCTGGCTCTTAGGGCATGGGACCCATCTCCAGCCATAGGCCATTTTTGTGCCTGGCGCGAAGCCAAGTGGGAAAGGGTGCTGTCGAGGCTGAAGACAGCAGGAAAGCCTGCAGCCCCCAGGTCTGTGGGGCTACGCAAGCGGTTCCCAAAGAGCTTTAGAACAAGGCATAGTTTTCCCTGCTGGCTCCTTGGGTGGGGGACCCATCTCCAGCCGTATGGCTATTTTTGTGCCTGACGCGGTGCGTAGTGGCATAGGGTGGTTTTGAGGCTGAAGGCAGCAGGAAAGCCCGCAGCCCCCACGTCTGTGGGGCCAAGCAAGCGGTTCCCAAAGAGCTTTAGAACAAGGCATAGTTTTCCCAGCTGGCTCTTTGGGCGGGGGACCCATCTCCAGCCGTATGGCCATTTTTGAGCCTGGCGCGGCGCCAAGTGGGAAAGGGTGGTTTTGAGGCTGAAGGCAGCAGCAAAGCCTGCAGCCCTAAGGTCTGTGGGGCTACGCAAGCGGTTCCCAAAGAGCTTTAGAACAAGGCAGAGTTTTCCCTGCTGGCTCTTTGGGCGGCGGACACATGTCCAGTCGTATGGCCATTTTTGTGCCTGGCGCGGCGCCAAGTGGGAAAGGGTGGTGTCGAGTCTGAAGGCAGCAGGAAAGCCTGCAGCCCCCAGGTCTGTGGGGCTATGGAAGCGGTTCCCAAAGAGCTTTAGAACAAGGCAGAGTTTTCCCTGCTGGCTCTTTGGGCGGGGGACCCATCTCCAGCCGTATGGCCATTTTTGTGCCTGGCGCGGCGCCAAGTGGGAAAGGGTGGTGTCGAGGCTGAAGGCAGCAGGAAAGCCCGCAGCCCCCACGTCTGTGGGGCCAAGCAAGCGGTTCCCAAAGAGCTTTAGAACAAGGCATAGTTTTCCCTGCTGGCTCTTTGGGCAGGGGACCCATCTCCAGACGTATTGCTATTTTTGTGCCTGGCGCGGTGCGTAGTGGCATAGGGTGGTTTTGAGGCTGAAGGCAGCAGGAAAGCCCGCAGCCCCCAGGTCTGTGGGGCTATGCAAGCGGTTCCCAAAGAGCTTTAGAACAAGGCATAGTTTTCCCTGCTGGCTCTTAGGGCGGGGGACCCATCTCCAGCCATATGGCCATTTTTGTGCCTGGCGCAGCGCCAAGTGGGAAAGGGTGGTGTCGAGGCTGAAGACAGCAGGAAAGCCCGCAGCCCCCAGGTCTGTGGGGCTATGCAAGCGGTTCCCAAAGAGCTTTAGAACAAGGCATAGTTTTCCCTGCTGGCTCTTTGGGCGGGGGACCCATCTCCAGCCGTATGGCCATTTTTGTGCCTGGCACGGCGCCAAGTGGGAAAGGGTGGCTTTGAGGCTGAAGGCAGCAGCAAAGCCCGCAGCCCCCAGGTCTGTGGGGCTACGCAAGCGGTTCCCAAAGAGCTTTAGAACAAGGCATAGTTTTCCCTGCTGGCTCTTTGGGCGGGGGACCCATCTCCAGCCGTATGGCCATTTTTGTGCCTGATAGGGCGCCAAGTGGGAAAGGCTGGTGTCGAGGCTGAAGGCAGCAGGAAATCCCGCAGCCCCCAGGTCTGTGGGGCTACGCAAGCGGTTCCCAAATAGCTTTAGAACAAGGCATAGTTTTCCCTGCTGGCTCTTTGGGCGGGGGACCCATCTCCAGCCGTATGGCCATTTTTGTGCCTGATAGGGCGCCAAGTGGGAAAGGGTGGCTTTGAGGCTGAAGACAGCAGGAAAGCCCGCAGCCCCCAGGTCTGTGGGGCTATGCAAGCGGTTCCCAAAGAGCTTTAGAACAAGGCATAGTTTTCCCTGCTGGCTCTTTGGGCGGGGGACCCATCTCCAGCCGTATGGCCATTTTTGTGCCTGGCGCGGCGCCAGGTGGGAAAGGGTGGCTTTGAGGCTGAAGGCAGCAGCAAAGCCTGCAGCCCCCAGGTCTGTGGGGCTACGCAAGCGGTTCCCAAAGAGCTTTAGAACAAGGCATAGTTTTCCCTGCTGGCTCTTAGGGCGGGGGACCCATCTCCAGCCGTATGGCCATTTTTGTGCCTGGCGCGGCGCCAAGTGGGAAAGGGTGGTGTCGAGGCTGAAGGCAGCAGGAAAGCCCGCAGCCCCCAGGTCTGTGGTGCTACGCAAGCGGTTCCCAAAGAGCTTTAGAACAAGGCATAGTTTTCCCTGCTCGCTCTTTGGGCGGGGGACCCATCTCCAGCCGTATGGCCATTTTTGTGCCTGGCGAAGCCCCAAGAGGGAAAGGGTGGCTTTGAATCTGAAGGCAGCAGGAAAGCCCGCAGCCCCCAGGTCTGTGGGGCTACGCAAGCGGTTCCCAAAGAGCTTTAGAACAAGGCATAGTTTTCCCTGCTGGCTCTTTTGGCAGGGGACCCATCTCCAGCCGTATGGCCATTTTTGTGCCTGGCGCGGCGCCAAGTGGGAAAGGGTGGTGTTGAGGCTGAAGGCAGCAGCAAAGCCCGCAGCCCCCAGGTCTGTGGGGCTACGCAAGCGGTTCCCAAAGAGCTTTAGAACAAGGCATAGTTTTCCCTGCTGGCTCTCTGGGCGGGGGACCCATCTGCAGCCGTATGGCCATTTTTGAGCCTGGAGCAGTGCCAAGTGGGAAAGGGTGGTTTTGAGGGTGAAGGCAGCAGGAAAGCCCGCAGCCCCCAGGTCTGTGGGGCTACGCAAGCGGTTCCCAAAGAGCTTTAGAACAAGGCATAGTTTTCCCTGCTGGCTCTTTGGGCGGGGGACCCATCTCCAGCCATAGGCCATTTTTGTGCTTGATAGGGCGCCAAGTGGGAAAGGGTGGCTTTGAGGCTGAAGGCAGCAGGAAAGCCTGCAGCCCCCAGGTCTGTGGGGCTACGCAAGCAGTTCCCAAAGAGCTTTAGAACAAGGCATAGTTTTCCCTGCTGGCTCTTTGTTCGGGGGACCCATCTCCAGCCATAGGCCATTTTTGTGCCTGGCGCGGCGCCCAGTGGGAAAGGGTGGCTTTGAGGCTTGAAGGCAGCAGGAAAGCCTGCAGCCCCCAGGTCTGTGGGGCTACGCAAGCGGTTCCCAAAGAGCTTTAGAACAAGGCATAGTTTTCCCTGCTGGCTCTTTGGGCGGGGGACCCATCTCCAGCCGTATGGCCATTTTTGTGCCTGGCCGGGGGCCAAGTGGGAAAGGGTGGTTTTGAGGCTGAAGGCAGCAGGAAAGCCCGCAGCCCCCAGGTCTGTGGGGCTACGCAAGCGGTTCCCAAAGAGCTTTAGAACAAGGCATAGTTTTCCCTGCTGGCTCTCTGGGCGGGGGACCCATCTCCAGCCGTATGGCCATTTTTGAGCCTGGCGCGGCGCCAGGTGGGAAAGGGTGGCTTTGAGGCTGAAGGCAGGAGCAAAGCCTGCAGCCCCCAGGTCTGTGGTGCTACGCAAGCGGTTCCCAAAGAGCTTTAGAACAAGGCATAGTTTTCCCAGCTGGCTCTTAGGGCATGGGACCCATCTCCAGCCATAGGCCATTTTTGTGCCTGGCGCGAAGCCAAGTGGGAAAGGGTGCTGTCGAGGCTGAAGACAGCAGGAAAGCCTGCAGCCCCCAGGTCTGTGGGGCTACGCAAGCGGTTCCCAAAGAGCTTTAGAACAAGGCATAGTTTTCCCTGCTGGCTCCTTGGGTGGGGGACCCATCTCCAGCCGTATGGCTATTTTTGTGCCTGACGCGGTGCGTAGTGGCATAGGGTGGTTTTGAGGCTGAAGGCAGCAGGAAAGCCCGCAGCCCCCACGTCTGTGGGGCCAAGCAAGCGGTTCCCAAAGAGCTTTAGAACAAGGCATAGTTTTCCCAGCTGGCTCTTTGGGCGGGGGACCCATCTCCAGCCGTATGGCCATTTTTGAGCCTGGCGCGGCGCCAAGTGGGAAAGGGTGGTTTTGAGGCTGAAGGCAGCAGCAAAGCCTGCAGCCCTAAGGTCTGTGGGGCTACGCAAGCGGTTCCCAAAGAGCTTTAGAACAAGGCAGAGTTTTCCCTGCTGGCTCTTTGGGCGGCGGACACATGTCCAGTCGTATGGCCATTTTTGTGCCTGGCGCGGCGCCAAGTGGGAAAGGGTGGTGTCGAGTCTGAAGGCAGCAGGAAAGCCTGCAGCCCCCAGGTCTGTGGGGCTATGGAAGCGGTTCCCAAAGAGCTTTAGAACAAGGCAGAGTTTTCCCTGCTGGCTCTTTGGGCGGGGGACCCATCTCCAGACGTATGGCTATTTTTGTGCCTGGCGCGGTGCGTAGTGGCATAGGGTGGTTTTGAGGCTGAAGGCAGCAGGAAAGCCCGCAGCCCCCAGGTCTGTGGGGCTATGCAAGCGGTTCCCAAAGAGCTTTAGAACAAGGCATAGTTTTCCCTGCTGGCTCTTAGGGCGGGGGACCCATCTCCAGCCATATGGCCATTTTTGTGCCTGGCGCAGCGCCAAGTGGGAAAGGGTGGTGTCGAGGCTGAAGACAGCAGGAAAGCCCGCAGCCCCCAGGTCTGTGGGGCTATGCAAGCGGTTCCCAAAGAGCTTTAGAACAAGGCATAGTTTTCCCTGCTGGCTCTTTGGGCGGGGGACCCATCTCCAGCCGTATGGCCATTTTTGTGCCTGGCACGGCGCCAAGTGGGAAAGGGTGGCTTTGAGGCTGAAGGCAGCAGCAAAGCCCGCAGCCCCCAGGTCTGTGGGGCTACGCAAGCGGTTCCCAAAGAGCTTTAGAACAAGGCATAGTTTTCCCTGCTGGCTCTTTGGGCGGGGGACCCATCTCCAGCCGTATGGCCATTTTTGTGCCTGATAGGGCGCCAAGTGGGAAAGGCTGGTGTCGAGGCTGAAGGCAGCAGGAAATCCCGCAGCCCCCAGGTCTGTGGGGCTACGCAAGCGGTTCCCAAATAGCTTTAGAACAAGGCATAGTTTTCCCTGCTGGCTCTTTGGGCGGGGGACCCATCTCCAGCCGTATGGCCATTTTTGTGCCTGATAGGGCGCCAAGTGGGAAAGGGTGGCTTTGAGGCTGAAGACAGCAGGAAAGCCCGCAGCCCCCAGGTCTGTGGGGCTATGCAAGCGGTTCCCAAAGAGCTTTAGAACAAGGCATAGTTTTCCCTGCTGGCTCTTTGGGCGGGGGACCCATCTCCAGCCGTATGGCCATTTTTGTGCCTGGCGCGGCGCCAGGTGGGAAAGGGTGGCTTTGAGGCTGAAGGCAGCAGCAAAGCCTGCAGCCCCCAGGTCTGTGGGGCCAAGCAAGCGGTTCCCAAAGAGCTTTAGAACAAGGCATAGTTTTCCCTGCTGGCTCTTTTGGCAGGGAACCCATCTCCAGCCGTATGGCCATTTTTGTGCCTGGCGCGGCGCCAAGTGGGAAAGGGTGGTGTTGAGGCTGAAGGCAGCAGCAAAGCCCGCAGCCCCCAGGTCTGTGGGGCTACGCAAGCGGTTCCCAAAGAGCTTTAGAACAAGGCATAGTTTTCCCTGCTGGCTCTCTGGGCGGGGGACCCATCTGCAGCCGTATGGCCATTTTTGAGCCTGGAGCAGTGCCAAGTGGGAAAGGGTGGTTTTGAGGGTGAAGGCAGCAGGAAAGCCCGCAGCCCCCAGGTCTGTGGGGCTACGCAAGCGGTTCCCAAAGAGCTTTAGAACAAGGCATAGTTTTCCCTGCTGGCTCTTTGGGCGGGGGACCCATCTCCAGCCATAGGCCATTTTTGTGCTTGATAGGGCGCCAAGTGGGAAAGGGTGGCTTTGAGGCTGAAGGCAGCAGGAAAGCCTGCAGCCCCCAGGTCTGTGGGGCTACGCAAGCAGTTCCCAAAGAGCTTTAGAACAAGGCATAGTTTTCCCTGCTGGCTCTCTGGGCGGGGGACCCATCTCCAGCCATAGGCCATTTTTGTGCCTGGCGCGGCGCCCAGTGGGAAAGGGTGGCTTTGAGGCTTGAAGGCAGCAGGAAAGCCCGCAGCCCCCAGGTCTGTGGGGCTACGCAAGCGGTTCCCAAAGACCTTTAGAACAAGGCATAGTTTTCCCTGCTGGCTCTCTGGGCGGGGGACCCATCTCCAGCCGTATGGCCATTTTTGAGCCTGGCGCGGCGCCAAGTGGGAAAGGGTTGTGTCGAGGCTAAAGGCAGCAGGAAAGCCCGCAGCCCCCAGGTCTGTGGGGCTACACAAGCGGTTCCCAAAGAGCTTTAGAACAAGGCATAATTTTCCCTGCTGGCTCTTTGGGCGGGGGACCCATCTCCAGCCGTATGGCCATTTTTGTGCCTGGCGCAGCGCCAAGTGGGAAAGGGTGGTTTTGAGGCTGAAGGCAGCAGCAAAGCCTGCAGCCCCCAGGTCTGTGGGGCTACGCAAGCGGTTCCCAAAGAGCTTTAGAACAAGGCATAGTTTTCCCTGCTGGCTCTTTGGGCGGGGGACCCATCTCCAGCCGTATGGCCATTTTTGTGCCTGGCCGGGGGCCAAGTGGGAAAGGGTGGTTTTGAGGCTGAAGGCAGCAGGAAAGCCCGCAGCCCCCAGGTCTGTGGGGCTACGCAAGCGGTTCCCAAAGAGCTTTAGAACAAGGCATAGTTTTCCCTGCTGGCTCTCTGGGCGGGGGACCCATCTCCAGCCGTATGGCCATTTTTGAGCCTGGCGCGGCGCCAGGTGGGAAAGGGTGGCTTTGAGGCTGAAGGCAGGAGCAAAGCCTGCAGCCCCCAGGTCTGTGGTGCTACGCAAGCGGTTCCCAAAGAGCTTTAGAACAAGGCATAGTTTTCCCAGCTGGCTCTTAGGGCATGGGACCCATCTCCAGCCATAGGCCATTTTTGTGCCTGGCGCGAAGCCAAGTGGGAAAGGGTGCTGTCGAGGCTGAAGACAGCAGGAAAGCCTGCAGCCCCCAGGTCTGTGGGGCTACGCAAGTGGTTCCCAAAGAGCTTTAGAACAAGGCATATTTTTCCCTGCTGGCTCCTTGGGTGGCGGACCCATCTCCAGCCGTATGGCTATTTTTGTGCCTGACGCGGTGCGTAGTGGCTAAGGGTGGTTTTGAGGCTGAAGGCAGCAGGAAAGCCCGCAGCCCCCACGTCTGTGGGGCCAAGCAAGCGGTTCCCAAAGAGCTTTAGAACAAGGCATAGTTTTCCCAGCTGGCTCTTTGGGCGGGGGACCCATCTCCAGCCGTATGGCCATTTTTGAGCCTGGCGCGGCGCCAAGTGGGAAAGGGTGGTTTTGAGGCTGAAGGCAGCAGCAAAGCCTGCAGCCCTAAGGTCTGTGGGGCTACGCAAGCGGTTCCCAAAGAGCTTTAGAACAAGGCAGAGTTTTCCCTGCTGGCTCTTTGGGCGGCGGACACATGTCCAGTCGTATGGCCATTTTTGTGCCTGGCGCGGCGCCAAGTGGGAAAGGGTGGTGTCGAGTCTGAAGGCAGCAGGAAAGCCTGCAGCCCCCAGGTCTGTGGGGCTATGGAAGCGGTTCCCAAAGAGCTTTAGAACAAGGCAGAGTTTTCCCTGCTGGCTCTTTGGGCGGGGGACCCATCTCCAGCCGTATGGCCATTTTTGTGCCTGGCGCGGCGCCAAGTGGGAAAGGGTGGTGTCGAGGCTGAAGGCAGCAGGAAAGCCCGCAGCCCCCAGGTCTGTGGGGCCAAGCAAGCGGTTCCCAAAGAGCTTTAGAACAAGGCATAGTTTTCCCTGCTGGCTCTTTGGGCGGGGGACCCATCTCCAGACGTATGGCTATTTTTGTGCCTGGCGCGGTGCGTAGTGGCATAGGGTGGTTTTGAGGCTGAAGGCAGCAGGAAAGCCCGCAGCCCCCAGGTCTGTGGGCCCAAGCAAGCGGTTCCCAAAGAGCTTTAGAACAAGGCATAGTTTTCCCTGCTGGCTCTTTGGGCATGGGACCCATCTCCAGCCATAGGCCATTTTTGTGCCTGATAGGGCGCCAAGTGGGAAAGGGTGGCTTTGAGGCTGAAGACAGCAGGAAAGCCTGCAGCTCCCAGGTCTGTGGGGCTATGCAAGCGGTTCCCAAAGAGCTTTAGAACAAGGCATATTTTTCCCTGCTGGCTCTTTGGGCGGGGGACCCATCTCCAGCCGTATGGCCATTTTTGTGCCTGGCGCGGCGCCAAGTGGGAAAGGGTGGTGTCGAGGCTGAAGGCAGCAGGAAAGCCCGCAGCCCCCAGGTCTGTGGGGCTACGCAAGCGGTTCCCAAAGAGCTTTAGAACAAGGCATAGTTTTCCCTGCTGGCTCTTTGGGTGGGGGACCCATCTCCAGCCGTATGGCTATTTTTGTGCCTGGCGCGGTGCGTAGTGGCATAGGGTGGTTTTGAGGCTGAAGGCAGCAGGAAAGCCCGCAGCCCCCACGTCTGTGGGCCCAAGCAAGCGGTTCCCAGAGAGCTTTAGAACAAGGCATAGTTTTCCCTGCTGGCTCTTTGGGCGGGGGACCAACTCCAGCCATATGGCCATTTTTGTGCCTGGCGCGGTGCGTAGTGGGAAAGGGTGGTTTTGAGGCTGAAGGCAGCAGGAAAGCCCGCAGCCCCCAGGTCTGTGGGGCCAAGCAAGCGGTTCCCAAAGAGCTTTAGAACAAGGCATAGTTTTCCCTGCTGGCTGTTTGGGCATGGGACCCAGCTCCAGCCATAGGCCATTTTTGTGCCTGGCGCGGCGCCAAGTGGGAAAGGGTGGCTTTGAGGCTGAAGGCAGCAGCAAAGCCCGCAGCCCCCAGGTCTGTGGGGCTACGCAAGCGGTTCCCAAAGAGCTTTAGAACAAGGCATAGTTTTCCCTGCTGGCTCTTTGGGCGGGGGACACATCTCCAGCCGTATGGCCATTTTTGTGCCTGATAGGGCGCCAAGTGGGAAAGGGTGGTGTCGAGGCTGAAGGCAGCAGGAAAGCCCGCAGCCCCCAGGTCTGTGGGGCTACGCAAGCGGTTCCCAAAGAGCTTTAGAACAAGGCATAGTTTTCCCTGCTGGCTCTTTGGGCGGGGGACCCATCTCCAGCCGTATGGCCATTTTTGTGCCTGATAGGGCGCCAAGTGGGAAAGGGTGGCTTTGAGGCTGAAGACAGCAGGAAAGCCTGCAGCCCCCAGGTCTGTGGGGCTATGCAAGCGGTTCCCAAAGAGCTTTAGAACAAGGCATAATTTTCCCTGCTGGCTCTCTGGGCGGGGACCCATCTCCAGCCGTATGGCCATTTTTGAGCCTGGCGCGGCGCCAGGTGGGAAAGGGTGGCTTTGAGGCTGAAGGCAGGAGCAAAGCCTGCAGCCCCCAGGTCTGTGGGGCTACGCAAGCGGTTCCCAAAGAGCTTTAGAACAAGGCATAGTTTTCCCTGCTGGCTCTTAGGGCGGGGGACCCATCTCCAGCCGTATGGCCATTTTTGAGCCTGGCGCGGCGCCAAGTGGGAAAGGGTGGTGTCGAGGCTGAAGGCAGCAGGAAAGCCCGCAGCCCCCAGGTGTGTGGGGCTACGCAAGCGGTTCCCAAAGAGCTTTAGAACAAGGCATAGTTTTCGCTGCTCGCTCTTTGGGCGGGGGACCCATCTCCAGCCGTATGGCCATTTTTGTGCCTGGCGAAGCCCCAAGAGGGAAAGGGTGGCTTTGAATCTGAAGGCAGCAGGAAAGCCCGCAGCCCCCAGGTCTGTGGGGCTATGCAAGCGGTTCCCAAAGAGCTTTAGAACAAGGCATAGTTTTCCCTGCTGGCTCTTTTGGCAGGGGACCCATCTCCAGCCGTATGGCCATTTTTGTGCCTGGCCCGGCGCCAAGTGGGAAAGGGTGGTGTTGAGGCTGAAGGCAGCAGCAAAGACTGCAGCCCCCAGGTCTGTGGGGCCAAGCAAGCGGTTCCCAAAGAGCTTTAGAACAAGGCATAGTTTTCCCTGCTGGCTCTTTGGGCGGGGGACCCATCTCCAGCCGTATGGCCATTTTTGTGCCTGGCACGGCGCCAAGTGGGAAAGGGTGGCTTTGAGGCTGAAGGCAGCAGCAAAGCCCGCAGCCCCCAGGTCTGTGGGGCTACGCAAGCGGTTCCCAAAGAGCTTTAGAACAAGGCATAGTTTTCCCTGCTGGCTCTTTGGGCGGGGGACCCATCTCCAACCGTATGGCCATTTTTGTGCCTGGCGCGGCGCCAAGTGGGAAAGGGTGGTGTCGAGGCTGAAGGCAGCAGGAAAGCCCGCAGCCCCCACGTCTGTGGGGCCAAGCAAGCGGTTCCCAAAGAGCTTTAGAACAAGGCATAGTTTTCCCTGCTGGCTCTTTGGGCATGGGACCCATCTCCACCCATAGGCCATTTTTGTGCTCGATAGGGCGCCAAGTGGGAAAGGGTGGCTTTGAGGCTGAAGGCAGCAGGAAAGCCTGCAGCCCCCAGGTCTGTGGGGCTACACAAGCAGTTCCCAAAGAGCTTTAGAACAAGGCATAGTTTTCCCTGCTGGCTCTTTGGGCGGGGGACCCATCTCCAGCCGTATGGCCATTTTTGTGCCTGGCGCGGCGCCAAGTGGGAAAGGGTGGTGTCGAGGCTGAAGGCAGCAGGAAAGCCCGCAGTCCCCAGGTCTGTGGGGCTACGCAAGCGGTTCCCAAAGAGCTTTAGAACAAGGCATAGTTTTCCCTGCTGGCTCTCTGGGCAGGGACCCATCTCCAGCCGTATGGCCATTTTTGAGCCTGGCGCGGCGCCAGGTGGGAAAGGGTGGCTTTGAGGCTGAAGGCAGGAGCAAAGCCTGCAGCCCCCAGGTCTGTGGGGCTACGCAAGCGGTTCCCAAAGAGCTTTAGAACAAGGCATAGTTTTCCCTGCTGGCTCTTAGGGCGGGGGACCCATCTCCAGCCGTATGGCCATTTTTGAGCCTGGCGCGGCGCCAAGTGGGAAAGGGTGGTGTCGAGGCTGAAGGCAGCAGGAAAGCCCGCAGCCCCCAGGTCTGTGCGGCTACGCAAGCGGTTCCCAAAGAGCTTTAGAACAAGGCATAGTTTTCCCTGCTCGCTCTTTGGGCGGGGACCCATCTCCAGCCGTATGGCCATTTTTGTGCCTGGCGAAGCCCCAAGAGGGAAAGGGTGGCTTTGAATCTGAAGGCAGCAGGAAAGCCCGCAGCCCCCAGGTCTGTGGGGCTACGCAAGCGGTTCCCAAAGAGCTTTAGAACAAGGCATAGTTTTCCCTGCTGGCTCTTTGGGCGGGGGACCCATCTCCAGCCGTATGGCCATTTTTGTGCCTGATAGGGCGCCAAGTGGGAAAGGGTGGTGTTGAGGCTGAAGGCAGCAGCAAAGACTGCAGCCCCCAGGTCTGTGGGGCCAAGCAAGCGGTTCCCAAAGAGCTTTAGAACAAGGCATAGTTTTCCCTGCTGGCTCTTTGGGCGGGGGACCCATCTCCAGCCGTATGGCCATTTTTGTGCCTGGCACGGCGCCAAGTGGGAAAGGGTGGCTTTGAGGCTGAAGGCAGCAGCAAAGCCCGCAGCCCCCAGGTCTGTGGGGCTACGCAAGCGGTTCCCAAAGAGCTTTAGAACAAGGCATAGTTTTCCCTGCTGGCTCTTTGGGCGGGGGACCCATCTCCAGCCGTATGGCCATTTTTGTGCCTGGCACGGCGCCAAGTGGGAAAGGGTGGTGTCGAGGCTGAAGGCAGCAGCAAAGCCCGCAGCCCCCACGTCTGTGGGGCCAAGCAAGCGGTTCCCAAAGAGCTTTAGAACAAGGCATAGTTTTCCCTGCTGGCTCTTTGGGCCTGGGACCCATCTCCAGCCATAGGCCATTTTTGTGCTTGATAGGGCGCCAAGTGGGAAAGGGTTGTGTCGAGGCTAAAGGCAGCAGGAAAGCCCGCAGCCCCCAGGTCTGTGGGGCTACGCAAGCGGTTCCCAAAGAGCTTTAGAACAAGGCATAATTTTCCCTGCTGGCTCTTTGTTCGGGGGACCCATCTCCAGCCGTATGGCCATTTTTGTGCCTGGCGCAGCGCCAAGTGGGAAAGGGTGGTTTTGAGGCTGAAGGCAGCAGCAAAGCCTGCAGCCCCCAGGTCTGTGGGGCTACGCAAGCGGTTCCCAAAGAGATTTAGAACAAGGCATAGTTTTCCCTGCTGGCTCTTTGGGCGGGGGACCCATCTCCAGCCGTATGGCCATTTTTGTGCCTGGCCGGGGGCCAAGTGGGAAAGGGTGGTTTTGAGGCTGAAGGCAGCAGGAAAGCCCGCAGCCCCCAGGTCTGTGCGGCTACGCAAGCGGTTCCCAAAGAGCTTTAGAACAAGGCATAGTTTTCCCTGCTGGCTCTTTGGGCATGGGACCCATCTCCAGCCATAGGCCATTTTTGTGCTTGATGGGGCGCCAAGTGGGAAAGGGTTGCTTTGAGGCTGAAGAGAGCAGGAAAGCCCGCAGCCCCCAGGTCTGTGGGGCTACGCAAGCGGTTCCCAAAGAGCTTTAGAACAAGGCATAGTTTTCCCTGCTGGCTCTCTGGGCGGGGGACCCATCTCCAGCCGTATGGCCATTTTTGAGCCTGGCGCGGCGCCAGGTGGGAAAGGGTGGCTTTGAGGCTGAAGGCAGCAGCAAAGCCTGCAGCCCCCAGGTCTGTGGTGCTACGCAAGCGGTTCCCAAAGAGCTTTAGAACAAGGCATAGTTTTCCCTGCTGGCTCTTAGGGCATGGGACCCATCTCCAGCCATAGGCCATTTTTGTGCCTGGCGCGGCGCCAAGAGGGAAAGGGTGGTGTCGAGGCTAAAGGCAGCAGGAAAGCCCGCAGCCCCCAGGTCTGTGGGGCTACGCAAGCGGTTCCCAAAGAGCTTTAGAACAAGGCATAGTTTTCCCTGCTGGCTCTTTGGGCATGGGACCCATCTCCACCCATAGGCCATTTTTGTGCCTGATAGGGCGCCAAGTGGGAAAGGGTGGCTTTGAGGCTGAAGACAGCAGGAAAGCCTGCAGCCCCCAGGTCTGTGGGGCTACGCAAGCGGTTCCCAAAGAGCTTTAGAACAAGGCATAGTTTTCCCTGCTGGCTCTTTGGGTGGGGGACCCATCTCCAGCCGTATGGCTATTTTTGTGCCTGACGCGGTGCGTAGTGGCATAGGGTGGTTTTGAGGCTGAAGGCAGCAGGAAAGCCCGCAGCCGCCACGTCTGTGGGGCCAAGCAAGCGGTTCCCAAAGAGCTTTAGAACAAGGCATAGTTTTCCCAGCTGGCTCTTTGGGCGGGGGACCCATCTCCAGCCGTATGGCCATTTTTGTGCCTGGCGCGGTGCGTAGTGGGAAAGGGTGGTTTTGAGGCTGAAGGCAGCAGGAAAGCCCGCAGCCCCCAGGTCTGTGGGGCTACGCAAGCGGTTCCCAAAGAGCTTTAGAACAAGGCATAATTTTCCCTGCTGGCTCTTTGGGCGGGGGACCCATCTCCAGCCGTATGGCCATTTTTGTGCCTGGCGCGGCGCCAAGTGGGTAAGTGTGGTGTCGATGCTGAAGGCAGCAGGAAAGCCTGCAGCCCCCAGGTCTGTGGGGCCAAGCAAGCGGTTCCCAAAGAGCTTTAGAACAAGGCATAGTTTTCCCTGCTGGCTCTTTGGGCATGGGACCCATCTCCAGCCGTATGGCCATTTTTGTCCCTGGCCCGGCGCCAAGTGGGAAAGGGTGGCTTTGAGGCTGAAGGCAGCAGCAAAGCCCGCAGCCCCCAGGTCTGTGGGGCTACGCAAGCGGTTCCCAAAGAGCTTTAGAACAAGGCATAGTTTTCCCTGCTCGCTCTTAGGGCATGGGACCCATCTCCAGCCATAGGCCATTTTTGTGCCTGGCGCGGCGCCAAGTGGGAAAGGGTGGTGTCGAGGCTGAAGGCAGCGGGAAAGCCCGCAGCCCCCACGTCTGTGGGGCCAAGCAAGCGGTTCCCAAAGAGCTTTAGAACAAGGCATAGTTTTCCCTGCTGGCTCTTTGGGCGGGGGACCCATCTCCAGACGTATGGCTATTTTTGTGCCTGGCGCGGTGCGTAGTGGCATAGGGTGGTTTTGAGCCTGAAGACAGCAGGAAAGCCTGCAGCTCCCAGGTCTGTGGGGCTATGCAAGCGGTTCCCAAAGAGCTTTAGAACAAGGCATATTTTTCCCTGCTGGCTCTTTGGGCGGGGGACCCATCTCCAGCCGTATGGCCATTTTTGTGCCTGGCGCGGCGCCAAGTGGGAAAGGGTGGTGTCGAGGCTGAAGGCAGCAGGAAAGCCCGCAGCCCCCAGGTCTGTGGGGCTACGCAAGCGGTTCCCAAAGAGCTTTAGAACAAGGCATAGTTTTCCCTGCTGGCTCTTTGGGTGGGGGACCCATCTCCAGACGTATGGCTATTTTTGTGCCTGGCGCGGTGCGTAGTGGCATAGGGTGGTTTTGAGGCTGAAGGCAGCAGGAAAGCCCGCAGCCACCACGTCTGTGGGCCCAAGCAAGCGGTTCCCAGAGAGCTTTAGAACAAGGCATAGTTTTCCCTGCTGGCTCTTTGGGCGTGGGACCAACTCCAGCCATATGGCCATTTTTGTGCCTGGCGCGGTGCGTAGTGGGAAAGGGTGGTTTTGAGGCTGAAGGCAGCAGGAAAGCCCGCAGCCCCCAGGTCTGTGGGGCCAAGCAAGCGGTTCCCAAAGAGCTTTAGAACAAGGCATAATTTTCCCTGCTGGCTCTTTGGGCATGGGACCCAGCTCCAGCCATAGGCCATTTTTGTGCCTGGCGCGGCGCCAAGTGGGAAAGGGTGGCTTTGAGGCTGAAGGCAGCAGCAAAGCCCGCAGCCCCCAGGTCTGTGGGGCTACGCAAGCGGTTCCCAAAGAGCTTTAGAACAAGGCATAGTTTTCCCTGCTGGCTCTTAGGGCGGGGGACCCATCTCCAGCCGTATGGCCATTTTTGTGCCTGATAGGGCGCCAAGTGGGAAAGGGTGGTGTCGAGGCTGAAGGCAGCAGGAAAGCCCGCAGCCCCCAGGTCTGTGGGGCTACGCAAGCGGTTCCCAAAGAGCTTTAGAACAAGGCATAGTTTTCCCTGCTGGCTCTTTGGGCGGGGGACCCATCTCCAGCCGTATGGCCATTTTTGTGCCTGGCCCGGCGCCAAGTGGGAAAGGGTGGCTTTGAGGCTGAAGAGAGCAGGAAAGCCTGCAGCCCCCAGGTCTGTGGGGCTATGCAAGCGGTTCCCAAAGAGCTTTAGAACAAGGCATAGTTTTCCCTGCTGGCTCTTTGGGCGGGGGACCCATCTCCAGCCGTATGGCCATTTTTGTGCCTGGCGCGGCGCCAAGTGGGAAAGGGTGGTGTCGAGGCTGAAGGCAGCAGGAAAGCCCGCAGTCCCCAGGTCTGTGGGGCTACGCAAGCGGTTCCCAAAGAGCTTTAGAACAAGGCATAGTTTTCCCTGCTGGCTCTCTGGGCGGGGACCCATCTCCAGCCGTATGGCCATTTTTGAGCCTGGCGCGGCGCCAGGTGGGAAAGGGTGGCTTTGAGGCTGAAGGCAGGAGCAAAGCCTGCAGCCCCCAGGTCTGTGGGGCTACGCAAGCGGTTCCCAAAGAGCTTTAGAACAAGGCATAGTTTTCCCTGCTGGCTCTTAGGGCGGGGGACCCATCTCCAGCCGTATGGCCATTTTTGAGCCTGGCGCGGCGCCAAGTGGGAAAGGGTGGTGTCGAGGCTGAAGGCAGCAGGAAAGCCCGCAGCCCCCAGGTCTGTGGGGCTACGCAAGCGGTTCCCAAAGAGCTTTAGAACAAGGCATAGTTTTCCCTGCTCGCTCTTTGGGCGGGGGACCCATCTCCAGCCGTATGGCCATTTTTGTGCCTGGCGAAGCCCCAAGAGGGAAAGGGTGGCTTTGAATCTGAAGGCAGCAGGAAAGCCCGCAGCCCCCAGGTCTGTGGGGCTATGCAAGCGGTTCCCAAAGAGCTTTAGAACAAGGCATAGTTTTCCCTGCTGGCTCTTTTGGCAGGGGACCCATCTCCAGCCGTATGGCCATTTTTGTCCCTGGCCCGGCGCCAAGTGGGAAAGGGTGGTGTTGAGGCTGAAGGCAGCAGCAAAGACTGCAGCCCCCAGGTCTGTGGGGCCAAGCAAGCGGTTCCCAAAGAGCTTTAGAACAAGGCATAGTTTTCCCTGCTGGCTCTTTGGGCGGGGGACCCATCTCCAGCCGTATGGCCATTTTTGTGCCTGGCACGGCGCCAAGTGGGAAAGGGTGGCTTTGAGGCTGAAGGCAGCAGCAAAGCCCGCAGCCCCCAGGTCTGTGGGGCTACGCAAGCGGTTCCCAAAGAGCTTTAGAACAAGGCATAGTTTTCCCTGCTGGCTCTTTGGGCGGGGGACCCATCTCCAGCCGTATGGCCATTTTTGTGCCTGGCCCGGCGCCAAGTGGGAAAGGGTGGCTTTGAGGCTGAAGGCAGCAGCAAAGCCTGCAGCCCCCAGGTCTGTGGGGCTACGCAAGCGGTTCCCAAAGAGCTTTAGAACAAGGCATAGTTTTCCCTGCTGGCTCTCTGGGCGGGGGACCCATCTGCAGCCGTATGGCCATTTTTGTGCCTGGCGCAGCGCCAAGTGGGAAAGGGTGGTTTTGAGGCTGAAGGCAGCAGCAAAGCCTGCAGCCCCCAGGTCTGTGGGGCTACGCAAGCGGTTCCCAAAGAGCTTTAGAACAAGGCATAGTTTTCCCTGCTGGCTCTTTGGGCGGGGGACCCATCTCCAGCCGTATGGCCATTTTTGTGCCTGGCCGGGGGCCAAGTGGGAAAGGGTGGTTTTGAGGCTGAAGGCAGCAGGAAAGCCCGCAGCCCCCAGGTCTGTGCGGCTACGCAAGCGGTTCCCAAAGAGCTTTAGAACAAGGCATAGTTTTCCCTGCTGGCTCTTTGGGCATGGGACCCATCTCCAGCCATAGGCCATTTTTGTGCTTGATAGGGCGCCAAGTGGGAAAGGGTTGCTTTGAGGCTGAAGACAGCAGGAAAGCCCGCAGCCCCCAGGTCTGTGGGGCTACGCAAGCGGTTCCCAAAGAGCTTTAGAACAAGGCATAGTTTTCCCTGCTGGCTCTTTGGGCGGGGGACCCATCTCCAGCCATAGACCATTTTTGTGCCTAGCGCGGCGCCAAGTGGGAAAGGGTGGCTTTGAGGCTGAAGGCAGCAGGAAAGCCCGCAGCCCCCAGGTCTGTGGGGCTACGCAAGCGGTTCCCAAAGAGCTTTAGAACAAGGCATAGTTTTCCCTGCTGGCTCTTTGGGCGGGGGACCCATCTCCAGCCGTATGGCCATTTTTGTGCCTGGCGCGGCGCCAAGTGGGAAAGGGTGGTGTCGAGGCTGAAGGCAGCAGGAAAGCCCGCAGCCCCCACGTCTGTGGGGCCAAGCAAGCGGTTCCCAAAGAGCTTTAGAACAAGGCATAGTTTTCCCTGCTGGCTCTTTGGGCCTGGGACCCATCTCCAGCCATAGGCCATTTTTGTGCTTGGTAGGGCGCCAAGTGGGAAAGGGTGGCTTTGAGGCTGAAGGCAGCAGGAAAGCCTGCAGCCCCCAGGTCTGTGGGGCTACGCAAGCAGTTCCCAAAGAGCTTTAGAACAAGGCATAGTTTTCCCTGCTGGCTCTTTGGGCGGGGGACCCATCTCCAGCCATAGGCCATTTTTGTGCCTGATAGGGCGCCAAGTGGGAAAGGGTGGCTTTGAGGCTTGAAGGCAGCAGGAAAGCCCGCAGCCCCCAGGTCTGTGGGGCTACGCAAGCGGTTCCCAAAGAGCTTTAGAACAAGGCATAGTTTTCCCTGCTGGCTCTTTGGGCGGGGGACCCATCTCCAGCCGTATGGCCATTTTTGAGCCTGGCGCGGCGCCAAGTGGGAAAGGGTTGTGTCGAGGCTAAAGGCAGCAGGAAAGCCCGCAGCCCCCAGGTCTGTGGGGCTACGCAAGCGGTTCCCAAAGAGCTTTAGAACAAGGCATAGTTTTCCCTGCTGGCTCTTTGGGCGGGGGACCCATCTCCAGCCGTATGGCCATTTTTGTGCCTGGCGCAGCGCCAAGTGGGAAAGGGTGGTTTTGAGGCTGAAGGCAGCAGCAAAGCCTGCAGCCCCCAGGTCTGTGGGGCTACGCAAGCGGTTCCCAAAGAGCTTTAGAACAAGGCATAGTTTTCCCTGCTGGCTCTTTGGGCGGGGGACCCATCTCCAGCCGTATGGCCATTTTTGTGCCTGGCCGGGGGCCAAGTGGGAAAGGGTGGTTTTGAGGCTGAAGGCAGCAGGAAAGCCCGCAGCCCCCAGGTCTGTGCGGCTACGCAAGCGGTTCCCAAAGAGCTTTAGAACAAGGCATAGTTTTCCCTGCTGGCTCTTTGGGCATGGGACCCATCTCCAGCCATAGGCCATTTTTGTGCTTGATAGGGCGCCAAGTGGGAAAGGGTTGCTTTGAGGCTGAAGACAGCAGGAAAGCCCGCAGCCCCCAGGTCTGTGGGGCTACGCAAGCGGTTCCCAAAGAGCTTTAGAACAAGGCATAGTTTTCCCTGCTGGCTCTCTGGGCGGGGGACCCATCTCCAGCCGTATGGCCATTTTTGAGCCTGGCGCGGCGCCAGGTGGGAAAGGGTGGCTTTGAGGCTGAAGGCAGGAGCAAAGCCTGCAGCCCCCAGGTCTGTGGTGCTACGCAAGCGGTTCCCAAAGAGCTTTAGAACAAGGCATAGTTTTCCCTGCTGGCTCTTAGGGCATGGGACCCATCTCCAGCCATAGGCCATTTTTGTGCCTGGCGCGAAGCCAAGTGGGAAAGGGTGGTTTTGAGGCTGAAGGCAGCAGGAAAGCCCGCAGCCCCCAGGTCTGTGCGGCTACGCAAGCGGTTCCCAAAGAGCTTTAGAACAAGGCATAGTTTTCCCTGCTGGCTCTTTGGGCGGGGGACCCATCTCCAGCCATACGGCCATTTTTGTGCCTGGCGCGGCGCCAAGAGGGAAAGGGTGGTGTCGAGGCTAAAGGCAGCAGGAAAGCCCGCAGCCCCCAGGTCTGTGGGGCTACGCAAGCGGTTCCCAAAGAGCTTTAGAACAAGGCATAGTTTTCCCTGCTGGCTCTTTGGGCATGGGACCCATCTCCACCCATAGGCCATTTTTGTGCCTGGCGCGGCGCCAAGTGGGAAAGGGTGGCTTTGAGGCTGAAGACAGCAGGAAAGCCTGCAGCCCCCAGGTCTGTGGGGCTACGCAAGCGGTTCCCAAAGAGCTTTAGAACACGGCATAGTTTTCCCTGCTGGCTCTTTGGGTGGGGGACCCATCTCCAGCCGTATGGCTATTTTTGTGCCTGACGCGGTGCGTAGTGGCATAGGGTGGTTTTGAGGCTGAAGGCAGCAGGAAAGCCCGCAGCCCCCACGTCTGTGGGGCCAAGCAAGCGGTTCCCAAAGAGCTTTAGAACAAGGCATAGTTTTCCCTGCTGGCTCTTTGGGCGGGGGACCCATCTCCAGCCGTATGGCCATTTTTGTGCCTGGCGCGGTGCGTAGTGGGAAAGGGTGGTTTTGAGGCTGAAGGCAGCAGGAAAGCCCGCAGCCCCCAGGTCTGTGGGGCTACGCAAGCGGTTCCCAAAGAGCTTTAGAACAAGGCATAATTTTCCCTGCTGGCTCTTTGGGCGGGGGACCCATCTCCAGCCGTATGGCCATTTTTGTGCCTGGCGCGGCGCCAAGTGGGTAAGGGTGGTGTCGAGGCTGAAGGCAGCAGCAAAGCCTGTAGCCCCCAGGTCTGTGGGGCTACGCAAGCGGTTCCCAAAGAGCTTTAGAACAAGGCATAGTTTTCCCTGCTGGCTCTTTGGGCATGGGACCCATCTCCAGCCGTATGGCCATTTTTGTCCCTGGCCCGGCGCCAAGTGGGAAAGGGTGGCTTTGAGGCTGAAGGCAGCAGGAAAGCCCGCAGCCCCCAGGTCTGTGGGGCTACGCAAGCGGTTCCCAAAGAGCTTTAGAACAAGGCATAGTTTTCCCTGCTCGCTCTTAGGGCATGGGACCCATCTCCAGCCATAGGCCATTTTTGTGCCTGGCGCGAAGCCAAGTGGGAAAGGGTGCTGTCGAGGCTGAAGGCAGCAGGAAAGCCCGCAGCCCCCAGGTCTGTGGGGCTACGCAAGCGGTTCCCAAAGAGCTTTAGAACAAGGCATAGTTTTCCCTGCTGGCTCTCTGGGCGGGGGACCCATCTCCAGCCGTATGGCCATTTTTGTGCCTGGCCCGGCGCAAAGTGGGAAAGGGTGGCTTTGAGGCTGAAGGCAGCAGGAAAGCCCGCAGCCCCCAGGTCTGTGCGGCTACGCAAGCGGTTCCCAAAGAGCTTTAGAACAAGGCATAGTTTTCCCTGCTGGCTCTTTGGGCGGGGGACCCATCTCCAGCCGTACGGCCATTTTTGTGCCTGGCGCGGCGCCAAGAGGGAAAGGGTGGTGTCGAGGCTAAAGGCAGCAGGAAAGCCCGCAGCCCCCAGGTCTGTGGGGCTACGCAAGCGGTTCCCAAAGAGCTTTAGAACAAGGCATAGTTTTCCCTGCTGGCTCTTTGGGCGGGGGACCCATCTCCAGCCGTATGGCCATTTTTGTGCATGGCGCAGCGCCAAGTGGGAAATGGTGGTATCGAGGCTGAAGGCAGCAGGAAAGCCCGCAGCCCCCAGGTCTGTGGGGCTACGCAAGCGGTTCCCAAAGAGCTTTAGAACAAGGCATAGTTTTCCCTGCTGGCTCTTTTGGCAGGGGACCCATCTCCAGCCGTATGGCCATTTTTGTCCCTGGCCCGGCGCCAAGTGGGAAAGGGTGGCTTTGAGGCTGAAGGCAGCAGCAAAGACTGCAGCCCCCAGGTCTGTGGGGCTACGCAAGCAGTTCCCAAAGAGCTTTAGAACAAGGCATAGTTTTCCCTGCTGGCTCTTTGGGCGGGGGACCCATCTCCAGCCGTATGGCCATTTTTGTGCCTGATAGGGCGCCAAGTGGGAAAGGGTGGCTTTGAGGCTGAAGACAGCAGCAAAGCCTGCAGCCCCCAGGTCTGTGGGGCTACGCAAGCGGTTCCCAAAGAGCTTTAGAACAAGGCATAGTTTTCCCTGCTGGCTCTCTGGGCGGGGGACCCATCTGCAGCCGTATGGCCATTTTTGAGCCTGGAGCAGTGCCAAGTGGGAAAGGGTGGTTTTGAGGGTGAAGGCAGCAGGAAAGCCCGCAGCCCCCAGGTCTGTGGGGCTACGCAAGCGGTTCCCAAAGAGCTTTAGAACAAGGCATAGTTTTCCCTGCTGGCTCTTTGGGCGGGGGACCCATCTCCAGCCGTATGGCCATTTTTGTGCCTGGCGCGGCGCCAAGTGGGAAAGGGTGGTGTCGAGGCTGAAGGCAGCAGGAAAGCCCGCAGCCCCCACGTCTGTGGGGCCAAGCAAGCGGTTCCCAAAGAGCTTTAGAACAAGGCATAGTTTTCCCTGCTGGCTCTTTGGGCCTGGGACCCATCTCCAGCCATAGGCCATTTTTGTGCTTGATAGGGCGCCAAGTGGGAAAGGGTGGCTTTGAGGCTGAAGGCAGCAGGAAAGCCTGCAGCCCCCAGGTCTGTGGGGCTACGCAAGCAGTTCCCAAAGAGCTTTAGAACAAGGCATAGTTTTCCCTGCTGGCTCTTTGTTCGGGGGACCCATCTCCAGCCATAGGCCATTTTTGTGCCTGGCCCGGCGCCCAGTGGGAAAGGGTGGCTTTGAGGCTTGAAGGCAGCAGGAAAGCCCGCAGCCCCCAGGTCTGTGGGGCTACGCAAGCGGTTCCCAAAGAGCTTTAGAACAAGGCATAGTTTTCCCTGCTGGCTCTCTGGGCGGGGGACCCATCTCCAGCCGTATGGCCATTTTTGAGCCTGGCGCGGCGCCAAGTGGGAAAGGGTGGTTTTGAGGGTGAAGGCAGCAGGAAAGCCCGCAGCCCCCAGGTCTGTGGGGCTACGCAAGCGGTTCCCAAAGAGCTTTAGAACAAGGCATAGTTTTCCCTGCTGGCTCTTTGGGCGGGGGACCCATCTCCAGCCGTATGGCCATTTTTGTGCCTGGCGCGGCGCCAAGTGGGAAAGGGTGGCTTTGAGGCTGAAGGCAGCAGCAAAGCCCGCAGCCCCCAGGTCTGTGGGGCTACGCAAGCGGTTCCCAAAGAGCTTTAGAACAAGGCATAGTTTTCTTTGCTGGCTCTTTGGGCGGGGGACACATCTCCAGCCGTATGGCCATTTTTGTGCCTGATAGGGCGCCAAGTGGGAAAGGGTGGTGTCGAGGCTGAAGGCAGCAGGAAAGCCCGCAGCCCCCAGGTCTGTGGGGCTACGCAAGCGGTTCCCAAAGAGCTTTAGAACAAGGCATAGTTTTCCCTGCTGGCTCTTTGGGCATGGGACCCATCTCCAGCCGTATGGCCATTTTTGTGCCTGATAGGGCGCCAAGTGGGAAAGGGTGGCTTTGAGGCTGAAGACAGCAGGAAAGCCTGCAGCCCCCAGGTCTGTGGGGCTATGCAAGCGGTTCCCAAAGAGCTTTAGAACAAGGCATAGTTTTCCCTGCTGGCTCTTTGGGCGGGGGACCCATCTCCAGCCGTATGGCCATTTTTGTGCCTGGCGCGGCGCCAAGTGGGAAAGAGTGGTGTCCAGGCTGAAGGCAGCAGGAAAGCCCGCAGTCCCCAGGTCTGTGGGGCTACGCAAGCGGTTCCCAAAGAGCTTTAGAACAAGGCATAGTTTTCCCTGCTGGCTCTCTGGGCGGGGACCCATCTCCAGCCGTATGGCCATTTTTGAGCCTGGCGCGGCGCCAGGTGGGAAAGGGTGGCTTTGAGGCTGAAGGCAGGAGCAAAGCCTGCAGCCCCCAGGTCTGTGGGGCTACGCAAGCGGTTCCCAAAGAGCTTTAGAACAAGGCATAGTTTTCCCTGCTGGCTCTTAGGGCGGGGGACCCATCTCCAGCCGTATGGCCATTTTTGTGCCTGATAGGGCGCCAAGTGGGAAAGGGTGGTGTCGAGGCTGAAGGCAGCAGGAAAGCCCGCAGCCCCCAGGTCTGTGGGGCTACGCAAGCGGTTCCCAAAGAGCTTTAGAACAAGGCATAGTTTTCCCTGCTGGCTCTTTGGGCGGGGGACCCATCTCCAGCCGTATGGCCATTTTTGTGCCTGGCGAAGCCCCAAGACGGAAAGGGTGGCTTTGAATCTGAAGGCAGCAGGAAAGCCCGCAGCCCCCAGGTCTGTGGGGCTACGCAAGCGGTTCCCAAAGAGCTTTAGAACAAGGCATAGTTTTCCCTGCTGGCTCTTTGTTCGGGGGACCCATCTCCAGCCATAGGCCATTTTTGTGCCTGGCCCGGCGCCCAGTGGGAAAGGGTGGCTTTGAGGCTTGAAGGCAGCAGGAAAGCCCGCAGCCCCCAGGTCTGTGGGGCTACGCAAGCGGTTCCCAAAGAGCTTTAGAACAAGGCATAGTTTTCCCTGCTGGCTCTCTGGGCGGGGGACCCATCTCCAGCCGTATGGCCATTTTTGAGCCTGGCGCGGCGCCAAGTGGGAAAGGGTTGTGTCGAGGCTAAAGGCAGCAGGAAAGCCCGCAGCCCCCAGGTCTGTGGGGCTACGCAAGCGGTTCCCAAAGAGCTTTAGAACAAGGCATAGTTTTCCCTGCTGGCTCTTTGGGCATGGGACCCATCTCCAGCCATAGGCCATTTTTGTGATTGATAGGGCGCCAAGTGGGAAAGGGTTGCTTTGAGGCTGAAGACAGCAGGAAAGCCCGCAGCCCCCAGGTCTGTGGGGCTACGCAAGCGGTTCCCAAAGAGCTTTAGAACAAGGCATAGTTTTCCCTGCTGGCTCTCTGGGCGGGGGACCCATCTCCAGCCGTATGGCCATTTTTGAGCCTGGCGCGGCGCCAGGTGGGAAAGGGTGGCTTTGAGGCTGAAGGCAGGAGCAAAGCCTGCAGCCCCCAGGTCTGTGGTGCTACGCAAGCGGTTCCCAAAGAGCTTTAGAACAAGGCATAGTTTTCCCTGCTGGCTCTTTGGGCGGGGGACCCATCTCCAGCCATAGGCCATTTTTGTGCCTGGCCCGGCGCAAAGTGGGAAAGGGTGGCTTTGAGGCTAAAGGCAGCAGGAAAGCCCGCAGCCCCCAGGTCTGTGGGGCTACGCAAGCGGTTCCCAAAGAGCGTTAGAACAAGGCATAGTTTTCCCTGCTGGCTCTTTGGGCGGGGGACCCATCTCCAGCCGTATGGCCATTTTTGTGCATGGCGCAGCGCCAAGTGGGAAATGGTGGTATCGAGGCTGAAGGCAGCAGGAAAGCCCGCAGCCCCCAGGTCTGTGCGGCTACGCAAGCGGTTCCCAAAGAGCTTTAGAACAAGGCATAGTTTTCCCTGCTGGCTCTTTGGGCATGGGACCCATCTCCAGCCGCATGGCCATTTTTGTGCCTGATAGGGCGCCAAGTGGGAAAGGGTGGCTTTGAGGCTGAAGACAGCAGGAAAGCCTGCAGCCCCCAGGTCTGTGGGGCTACGCAAGCGGTTCCCAAAGAGCTTTAGAACAAGGCATAGTTTTCCCTGCTGGCTCTTTGGGTGGGGGACCCATCTCCAGCCGTATGGCTATTTTTGTGCCTGACGCGGTGCGTAGTGGCATAGGGTGGTTTTGAGGCTGAAGGCAGCAGGAAAGCCCGCAGCCCCCACGTCTGTGGGGCCAAGCAAGCGGTTCCCAAAGAGCTTTAGAACAAGGCATAGTTTTCCCAGCTGGCTCTTTGGGCGGGGGACCCATCTCCAGCCGTATGGCCATTTTTGTGCCTGGCGCGGTGCGTAGTGGGAAATGGTGGTTTTGAGGCTGAAGGCAGCAGGAAAGCCCGCAGCCCCCAGGTCTGTGGGGCTACGCAAGCGGTTCCCAAAGAGCTTTAGAACAAGGCATAGTTTTCCCTGCTGGCTCTTTGGGCGGGGGACCCATCTCCAGCCGTACGGCCATTTTTGTGCCTGGCGCGGCGCCAAGTGGGTAAGGGTGGCTTTGAGGCTGAAGGCAGCAGCAAAGCCTGCAGCCCCCAGGTCTGTGGGGCCAAGCAAGCGGTTCCCAAAGAGCTTTAGAACAAGGCATAGTTTTCCCTGCTGGCTCTTTGGGCATGGGACCCATCTCCAGCCGTATGGCCATTTTTGTCCCTGGCCCGGCGCCAAGTGGGAAAGGGTGGCTTTGAGGCTGAAGGCAGCAGGAAAGCCCGCAGCCCCCAGGTCTGTGGGGCTACGCAAGCGGTTCCCAAAGAGCTTTAGAACAAGGCATAGTTTTCCCTGCTCGCTCTTAGGGCATGGGACCCATCTCCAGCCATAGCCCATTTTTGTGCCTGGCGCGGCGCCAAGTGGGAAAGGGTGCTGTCGAGGCTGAAGGCAGCAGGAAAGCCCGCAGCCCCCAGGTCTGTGGGGCTACGCAAGCGGTTCCCAAAGAGCTTTAGAACAAGGCATAGTTTTCCCTGCTGGCTCTTTGGGCGGGGGACCCATCTCCAGCCGTATGGCCATTTTTGTGCCTGGCCCGGCGCAAAGTGGGAAAGGGTGGCTTTGAGGCTGAAGGCAGCAGGAAAGCCTGCAGCCCCCAGGTCTGTGCGGCTACGCAAGCGGTTCCCAAAGAGCTTTAGAACAAGGCATAGTTTTCCCTGCTGGCTCTTTGGGCGGGGGACCCATCTCCAGCCGTACGGCCATTTTTGTGCCTGGCGCGGCGCCAAGAGGGAAAGGGTGGTGTCGAGGCTAAAGGCAGCAGGAAAGCCCGCAGCCCCCAGGTCTGTGGGGCTACGCAAGCGGTTCCCAAAGAGCTTTAGAACAAGGCATAGTTTTCCCTGCTGGCTCTTTGGGCGGGGGACCCATCTCCAGCCGTATGGCCATTTTTGTGCATGGCGCAGCGCCAAGTGGGAAATGGTGGTATCGAGGCTGAAGGCAGCAGGAAAGCCCGCAGCCCCCAGGTCTGTGGGGCTACGCAAGCGGTTCCCAAAGAGCTTTAGAACAAGGCATAGTTTTCCCTGCTGGCTCTTTGGGCATGGGACCCATCTCCACCCATAGGCCATTTTTGTGCCTGATAGGGCGCCAAGTGGGAAAGGGTGGCTTTGAGGCTGAAGACAGCAGGAAAGCCTGCAGCCCCCAGGTCTGTGGGGCTACGCAAGCGGTTCCCAAAGAGCTTTAGAACAAGGCATAGTTTTCCCTGCTGGCTCTTTGGGTGGGGGACCCATCTCCAGCCGTATGGCTATTTTTGTGCCTGACGCGGTGCGTAGTGGCATAGGGTGGTTTTGAGGCTGAAGGCAGCAGGAAAGCCCGCAGCCCCCACGTCTGTGGGGCCAAGCAAGCGGTTCCCAAAGAGCTTTAGAACAAGGCATAGTTTTCCCAGCTGGCTCTTTGGGCGGGGGACCCATCTCCAGCCGTATGGCCATTTTTGTGCCTGGCGCGGTGCGTAGTGGGAAAGGGTGGTTTTGAGGCTGAAGGCAGCAGGAAAGCCCGCAGCCCCCAGGTCTGTGGGGCTACGCAAGCGGTTCCCAAAGAGCTTTAGAACAAGGCATAGTTTTCCCTGCTGGCTCTTTGGGCGGGGGACCCATCTCCAGCCGTATGGCCATTTTTGTGCCTGGCACGGCGCCAAGTGGGAAAGGGTGGCTTTGAGGCTGAAGGCAGCAGCAAAGCCCACAGCCCCCAGGTCTGTGGGGCTACGCAAGCGGTTCCCAAAGAGCTTTAGAACAAGGCATAGTTTTCCCTGCTGGCTCTTTGGGCGGGGGACCCATCTCCAGCCGTATGGCCATTTTTGTGCCTGGCGCGGCGCCAAGTGGGAAAGGGTGGCTTTGAGGCTGAAGGCAGCAGCAAAGCCTGCAGCCCCCAGGTCTGTGGGGCTACGCAAGCGGTTCCCAAAGAGCTTTAGAACAAGGCATAGTTTTCCCTGCTGGCTCTCTGGGCGGGGGACCCATCTGCAGCCGTATGGCCATTTTTGAGCCTGGAGCAGTGCCAAGTGGGAAAGGGTGGTTTTGAGGGTGAAGGCAGCAGGAAAGCCCGCAGCCCCCAGGTCTGTGGGGCTACGCAAGCGGTTCCCAAAGAGCTTTAGAACAAGGCATAGTTTTCCCTGCTGGCTCTTTGGGCGGGGGACCCATCTCCAGCCGTATGGCCATTTTTGTGCCTGGCGCGGCGCCAAGTGGGAAAGTGTGGTATCGAGGCTGAAGGCAGCAGGAAAGCCCGCAGCCCCCACGTCTGTGGGGCCAAGCAAGCGGTTCCCAAAGAGCTTTAGAACAAGGCATAGTTTTCCCTGCTGGCTCTTTGGGCATGGGACCCATCTCCAGCCATAGGCCATTTTTGTGCTTGATAGGGCGCCAAGTGGGAAAGGGTGGCTTTGAGGCTGAAGGCAGCAGGAAAGCCTGCAGCCCCCAGGTCTGTGGGGCTACGCAAGCAGTTCCCAAAGAGCTTTAGAACAAGGCATAGTTTTCCCTGCTGGCTCTTTGTTCGGGGGACCCATCTCCAGCCATAGGCCATTTTTGTGCCTGGCCCGGCGCCCAGTGGGAAAGGGTGGCTTTGAGGCTTGAAGGCAGCAGGAAAGCCCGCAGCCCCCAGGTCTGTGGGGCTACGCAAGCGGTTCCCAAAGAGCTTTAGAACAAGGCATAGTTTTCCCTGCTGGCTCTTTGGGCGGGTGACCCATCTCCAGCCGTATGGCCATTTTTGAGCCTGGCGCGGCGCCAAGTGGGAAAGGGTTGTGTCGAGGCTAAAGGCAGCAGGAAAGCCCGCAGCCCCCAGGTCTGTGGGGCTACGCAAGCGGTTCCCAAAGAGCTTTAGAACAAGGCATAATTTTCCCTGCTGGCTCTTTGGGCGGGGGACCCATCTCCAGCCGTATGGCCATTTTTGTGCCTGGCGCGGCGCCAAGTGGGAAAGGGTGGCTTTGAGGCTGAAGGCAGCAGCAAAGCCCGCAGCCCCCAGGTCTGTGGGGCTACGCAAGCGGTTCCCAAAGAGCTTTAGAACAAGGCATAGTTTTCCCTGCTGGCTCTTTGGGCGGGGGACCCATCTCCAGCCGTATGGCCATTTTTGTGCCTGATAGGGTGCCAAGTGGGAAAGGTTGGTGTCGAGGCTGAAGGCAGCAGGAAAGCCCGCAGCCCCCAGGTCTGTGGGGCTACGCAAGCGGTTCCCAAAGAGCTTTAGAACAAGGCATAGTTTTCCCTGCTGGCTCTTTGGGCGGGGGACCCATCTCCAGCCGTATGGCCATTTTTGTGCCTGATAGGGCGCCAAGTGGGAAAGGGTGGCTTTGAGGCTGAAGACAGCAGGAAAGCCTGCAGCCCCCAGGTCTGTGGGGCTATGCAAGCGGTTCCCAAAGAGCTTTAGAACAAGGCGTAGTTTTCCCTGCTGGCTCTTAGGGCGGGGGACCCATCTCCAGCCGTATGGCCATTTTTGTGCCTGGCGCGGCGCCAAGTGGGAAAGGGTGGTGTCGAGGCTGAAGGCAGCAGGAAAGCCCGCAGTCCCCAGGTCTGTGGGGCTACGCAAGCGGTTCCCAAAGAGCTTTAGAACAAGGCATAGTTTTCCCTGCTGGCTCTCTGGGCGGGGACCCATCTCCAGCCGTATGGCCATTTTTGAGACTGGCGCGGCGCCAGGTTGGAAAGGGTGGCTTTGAGGCTAAAGGCAGGAGCAAAGCCTGCAGCCCCCAGGTCTGTGGTGCTACGCAAGTGGTTCCCAAAGAGCTTTAGAACAAGGCATAGTTTTCCCTGCTGGCTCTTTTGGCAGGGGACCCATCTCCAGCCGTATGGCCATTTTTGTCCCTGGCCCGGCGCCAAGTGGGAAAGGGTGGTGTTGAGGCTGAAGGCAGCAGCAAAGACTGCAGCCCCCACGTCTGTGGGGCCAAGCAAGCGGTTCCCAAAGAGCTTTAGAACAAGGCATAGTTTTCCCTGCTGGCTCTTTTGGCAGGGGACCCATCTCCAGCCGTATGGCCATTTTTTGTCCCTGGCCCGGCGCCAAGTGGGAAAGGGTGGTGTTGAGGCTGAAGGCAGCAGCAAAGACTGCAGCCCCCACGTCTGTGGGGCCAAGCAAGCGGTTCCCAAAGAGCTTTAGAACAAGGCATAGTTTTCCCTGCTGGCTCTTTGGGCATGGGACCCATCTCCAGCCGTATGGCCATTTTTGTCCCTGGCCCGGCGCCAAGTGGGAAAGGGTGGCTTTGAGGCTGAAGGCAGCAGGAAAGCCCGCAGCCCCCAGGTCTGTGGGGCTACGCAAGCGGTTCCCAAAGAGCTTTAGAACAAGGCATAGTTTTCCCTGCTCGCTCTTAGGGCATGGGACCCATCTCCAGCCATAGCCCATTTTTGTGCCTGGCGCGGCGCCAAGTGGGAAAGGGTGCTGTCGAGGCTGAAGGCAGCAGGAAAGCCCGCAGCCCCAAGGTCTGTGGGGCTACGCAAGCGGTTCCCAAAGAGCTTTAGAACAAGGCATAGTTTTCCCTGCTGGCTCTTTGGGCGGGGGACCCATCTCCAGCCGTATGGCCATTTTTGTGCCTGGCCCGGCGCAAAGTGGGAAAGGGTGGCTTTGAGGCTGAAGGCAGCAGGAAAGCCTGCAGCCCCCAGGTCTGTGCGGCTACGCAAGCGGTTCCCAAAGAGCTTTAGAACAAGGCATAGTTTTCCCTGCTGGCTCTTTGGGCGGGGGACCCATCTCCAGCCGTACGGCCATTTTTGTGCCTGGCGCGGCGCCAAGAGGGAAAGGGTGGTGTCGAGGCTAAAGGCAGCAGGAAAGCCCGCAGCCCCCAGGTCTGTGGGGCTACGCAAGCGGTTCCCAAAGAGCTTTAGAACAAGGCATAGTTTTCCCTGCTGGCTCTTTGGGCGGGGGACCCATCTCCAGCCGTATGGCCATTTTTGTGCATGGCGCAGCGCCAAGTGGGAAATGGTGGTATCGAGGCTGAAGGCAGCAGGAAAGCCCGCAGCCCCCAGGTCTGTGGGGCTACGCAAGCGGTTCCCAAAGAGCTTTAGAACAAGGCATAGTTTTCCCTGCTGGCTCTTTGGGCATGGGACCCATCTCCACCCATAGGCCATTTTTGTGCCTGATAGGGCGCCAAGTGGGAAAGGGTGGCTTTGAGGCTGAAGACAGCAGGAAAGCCTGCAGCCCCCAGGTCTGTGGGGCTACGCAAGCGGTTCCCAAAGAGCTTTAGAACAAGGCATAGTTTTCCCTGCTGGCTCTTTGGGTGGGGGACCCATCTCCAGCCGTATGGCTATTTTTGTGCCTGACGCGGTGCGTAGTGGCATAGGGTGGTTTTGAGGCTGAAGGCAGCAGGAAAGCCCGCAGCCCCCAGGTCTGTGGGGCTACGCAAGCGGTTCCCAAAGAGCTTTAGAACAAGGCATAGTTTTCCCTGCTGGCTCTTTGGGCGGGGGACCCATCTCCAGCCGTATGGCCATTTTTGAGCCTGGCGCGGCGCCAAGTGGGAAAGGGTTGTGTCGAGGCTAAAGGCAGCAGGAAAGCCCGCAGCCCCCAGGTCTGTGGGGCTACGCAAGCGGTTCCCAAAGAGCTTTAGAACAAGGCATAATTTTCCCTGCTGGCTCTTTGGGCGGGGGACCCATCTCCAGCCGTATGGCCATTTTTGTGCCTGGCGCGGCGCCAAGTGGGAAAGGGTGGCTTTGAGGCTGAAGGCAGCAGCAAAGCCCGCAGCCCCCAGGTCTGTGGGGCTACGCAAGCGGTTCCCAAAGAGCTTTAGAACAAGGCATAGTTTTCCCTGCTGGCTCTTTGGGCGGGGGACCCATCTCCAGCCGTATGGCCATTTTTGTGCCTGATAGGGTGCCAAGTGGGAAAGGTTGGTGTCGAGGCTGAAGGCAGCAGGAAAGCCCGCAGCCCCCACGTCTGTGGGGCTACGCAAGCGGTTCCCAAAGAGCTTTAGAACAAGGCATAGTTTTCCCTGCTGGCTCTTTGGGCGGGGGACCCATCTCCAGCCGTATGGCCATTTTTGTGCCTGATAGGGCGCCAAGTGGGAAAGGGTGGCTTTGAGGCTGAAGACAGCAGGAAAGCCTGCAGCCCCCCAGGTCTGTGGGGCTATGCAAGCGGTTCCCAAAGAGCTTTAGAACAAGGCGTAGTTTTCCCTGCTGGCTCTTAGGGCGGGGGACCCATCTCCAGCCGTATGGCCATTTTTGTGCCTGGCGCGGCGCCAAGTGGGAAAGGGTGGTGTCGAGGCTGAAGGCAGCAGGAAAGCCCGCAGTCCCCAGGTCTGTGGGGCTACGCAAGCGGTTCCCAAAGAGCTTTAGAACAAGGCATAGTTTTCCCTGCTGGCTCTCTGGGCGGGGACCCATCTCCAGCCGTATGGCCATTTTTGAGACTGGCGCGGCGCCAGGTTGGAAAGGGTGGCTTTGAGGCTAAAGGCAGGAGCAAAGCCTGCAGCCCCCAGGTCTGTGGTGCTACGCAAGTGGTTCCCAAAGAGCTTTAGAACAAGGCATAGTTTTCCCTGCTGGCTCTTTTGGCAGGGGACCCATCTCCAGCCGTATGGCCATTTTTGTCCCTGGCCCGGCGCCAAGTGGGAAAGGGTGGTGTTGAGGCTGAAGGCAGCAGCAAAGACTGCAGCCCCCACGTCTGTGGGGCCAAGCAAGCGGTTCCCAAAGAGCTTTAGAACAAGGCATAGTTTTCCCTGCTGGCTCTTTTGGCAGGGGACCCATCTCCAGCCGTATGGCCATTTTTGTCCCTGGCCCGGCGCCAAGTGGGAAAGGGTGGTGTTGAGGCTGAAGGCAGCAGCAAAGACTGCAGCCCCCACGTCTGTGGGGCCAAGCAAGCGGTTCCCAAAGAGCTTTAGAACAAGGCATAGTTTTCCCTGCTGGCTCTTTGGGCATGGGACCCATCTCCAGCCGTATGGCCATTTTTGTCCCTGGCCCGGCGCCAAGTGGGAAAGGGTGGCTTTGAGGCTGAAGGCAGCAGGAAAGCCCGCAGCCCCCAGGTCTGTGGGGCTACGCAAGCGGTTCCCAAAGAGCTTTAGAACAAGGCATAGTTTTCCCTGCTCGCTCTTAGGGCATGGGACCCATCTCCAGCCATAGCCCATTTTTGTGCCTGGCGCGGCGCCAAGTGGGAAAGGGTGCTGTCGAGGCTGAAGGCAGCAGGAAAGCCCGCAGCCCCAAGGTCTGTGGGGCTACGCAAGCGGTTCCCAAAGAGCTTTAGAACAAGGCATAGTTTTCCCTGCTGGCTCTTTGGGCGGGGGACCCATCTCCAGCCGTATGGCCATTTTTGTGCCTGGCCCGGCGCAAAGTGGGAAAGGGTGGCTTTGAGGCTGGAGGCAGCAGGAAAGCCTGCAGCCCCCAGGTCTGTGCGGCTACGCAAGCGGTTCCCAAAGAGCTTTAGAACAAGGCATAGTTTTCCCTGCTGGCTCTTTGGGCGGGGGACCCATCTCCAGCCGTACGGCCATTTTTGTGCCTGGCGCGGCGCCAAGAGGGAAAGGGTGGTGTCGAGGCTAAAGGCAGCAGGAAAGCCCGCAGCCCCCAGGTCTGTGGGGCTACGCAAGCGGTTCCCAAAGAGCTTTAGAACAAGGCATAGTTTTCCCTGCTGGCTCTTTGGGCGGGGGACCCATCTCCAGCCGTATGGCCATTTTTGTGCATGGCGCAGCGCCAAGTGGGAAATGGTGGTATCGAGGCTGAAGGCAGCAGGAAAGCCCGCAGCCCCCAGGTCTGTGGGGCTACGCAAGCGGTTCCCAAAGAGCTTTAGAACAAGGCATAGTTTTCCCTGCTGGCTCTTTGGGCATGGGACCCATCTCCAGCCATAGGCCATTTTTGTGCCTGATAGGGCGCCAAGTGGGAAAGGGTGGCTTTGAGGCTGAAGACAGCAGGAAAGCCTGCAGCCCCCAGGTCTGTGGGGCTACGCAAGCGGTTCCCAAAGAGCTTTAGAACAAGGCATAGTTTTCCCTGCTGGCTCTTTGGGTGGGGGACCCATCTCCAGCCGTATGGCCATTTTTGTGCCTGGCACGGCGCCAAGTGGGAAAGGGTGGCTTTGAGGCTGAAGGCAGCAGCAAAGCCCACAGCCCCCAGGTCTGTGGGGCTACGCAAGCGGTTCCCAAAGAGCTTTAGAACAAGGCATAGTTTTCCCTGCTGGCTCTTTGGGCGGGGGACCCATCTCCAGCCGTATGGCCATTTTTGTGCCTGGCGCGGCGCCAAGTGGGAAAGGGTGGCTTTGAGGCTGAAGGCAGCAGCAAAGCCTGCAGCCCCCAGGTCTGTGGGGCTACGCAAGCGGTTCCCAAAGAGCTTTAGAACAAGGCATAGTTTTCCCTGCTGGCTCTCTGGGCGGGGGACCCATCTGCAGCCGTATGGCCATTTTTGAGCCTGGAGCAGTGCCAAGTGGGAAAGGGTGGTTTTGAGGGTGAAGGCAGCAGGAAAGCCCGCAGCCCCCAGGTCTGTGGGGCTACGCAAGCGGTTCCCAAAGAGCTTTAGAACAAGGCATAGTTTTCCCTGCTGGCTCTTTGGGCGGGGGACCCATCTCCAGCCGTATGGCCATTTTTGTGCCTGGCGCGGCGCCAAGTGGGAAAGTGTGGTATCGAGGCTGAAGGCAGCAGGAAAGCCCGCAGCCCCCACGTCTGTGGGGCCAAGCAAGCGGTTCCCAAAGAGCTTTAGAACAAGGCATAGTTTTCCCTGCTGGCTCTTTGGGCATGGGACCCATCTCCAGCCATAGGCCATTTTTGTGCTTGATAGGGCGCCAAGTGGGAAAGGGTGGCTTTGAGGCTGAAGGCAGCAGGAAAGCCTGCAGCCCCCAGGTCTGTGGGGCTACGCAAGCAGTTCCCAAAGAGCTTTAGAACAAGGCATAGTTTTCCCTGCTGGCTCTTTGTTCGGGGGACCCATCTCCAGCCATAGGCCATTTTTGTGCCTGGCCCGGCGCCCAGTGGGAAAGGGTGGCTTTGAGGCTTGAAGGCAGCAGGAAAGCCCGCAGCCCCCAGGTCTGTGGGGCTACGCAAGCGGTTCCCAAAGAGCTTTAGAACAAGGCATAGTTTTCCCTGCTGGCTCTTTGGGCGGGGGACCCATCTCCAGCCGTATGGCCATTTTTGAGCCTGGCGCGGCGCCAAGTGGGAAAGGGTTGTGTCGAGGCTAAAGGCAGCAGGAAAGCCCGCAGCCCCCAGGTCTGTGGGGCTACGCAAGCGGTTCCCAAAGAGCTTTAGAACAAGGCATAATTTTCCCTGCTGGCTCTTTGGGCGGGGGACCCATCTCCAGCCGTATGGCCATTTTTCTGCCTGGCGCGGCGCCAAGTGGGAAAGGGTGGCTTTGAGGCTGAAGGCAGCAGCAAAGCCCGCAGCCCCCAGGTCTGTGGGGCTACGCAAGCGGTTCCCAAAGAGCTTTAGAACAAGGCATAGTTTTCCCTGCTGGCTCTTTGGGCGGGGGACCCATCTCCAGCCGTATGGCCATTTTTGTGCCTGATAGGGTGCCAAGTGGGAAAGGTTGGTGTCGAGGCTGAAGGCAGCAGGAAAGCCCGCAGCCCCCAGGTCTGTGGGGCTACGCAAGCGGTTCCCAAAGAGCTTTAGAACAAGGCATAGTTTTCCCTGCTGGCTCTTTGGGCGGGGGACCCATCTCCAGCCGTATGGCCATTTTTGTGCCTGATAGGGCGCCAAGTGGGAAAGGGTGGCTTTGAGGCTGAAGACAGCAGGAAAGCCTGCAGCCCCCAGGTCTGTGGGGCTATGCAAGCGGTTCCCAAAGAGCTTTAGAACAAGGCGTAGTTTTCCCTGCTGGCTCTTAGGGCGGGGGACCCATCTCCAGCCGTATGGCCATTTTTGTGCCTGGCGCGGCGCCAAGTGGGAAAGGGTGGTGTCGAGGCTGAAGGCAGCAGGAAAGCCCGCAGTCCCCAGGTCTGTGGGGCTACGCAAGCGGTTCCCAAAGAGCTTTAGAACAAGGCATAGTTTTCCCTGCTGGCTCTCTGGGCGGGGACCCATCTCCAGCCGTATGGCCATTTTTGAGACTGGCGCGGCGCCAGGTTGGAAAGGGTGGCTTTGAGGCTAAAGGCAGGAGCAAAGCCTGCAGCCCCCAGGTCTGTGGTGCTACGCAAGTGGTTCCCAAAGAGCTTTAGAACAAGGCATAGTTTTCCCTGCTGGCTCTTTTGGCAGGGGACCCATCTCCAGCCGTATGGCCATTTTTGTCCCTGGCCCGGCGCCAAGTGGGAAAGGGTGGTGTTGAGGCTGAAGGCAGCAGCAAAGACTGCAGCCCCCACGTCTGTGGGGCCAAGCAAGCGGTTCCCAAAGAGCTTTAGAACAAGGCATAGTTTTCCCTGCTGGCTCTTTGGGCGGGGGACCCATCTCCAGCCGTATGGCCATTTTTGTGCCTGGCACGGCGCCAAGTGGGAAAGGGTGGCTTTGAGGCTGAAGGCAGCAGGAAAGCCCGCAGCCCCCAGGTCTGTGGGGCTACGCAAGCGGTTCCCAAAGAGCTTTAGAACAAGGCATAGTTTTCCCTGCTGGCTCTTTGGGCGGGGGACCCATCTCCAGCCGTATGGCCATTTTTGTGCCTCGCCCGGCGCCAAGTGGGAAAGGGTGGCTTTGAGGCTGAAGGCAGCAGCAAAGACTGCAGCCCCCAGGTCTGTGGGGCTACGCAAGCGGTTCCCAAAGAGCTTTAGAACAAGGCATAATTTTCCCTGCTGGCTCTCTGGGCGGGGGACCCATCTCCAGCCGTATGGCCATTTTTGAGCCTGGAGCAGTGCCAAGTGGGAAAGGGTGGTTTTGAGGGTGAAGGCAGCAGGAAAGCCCGCAGCCCCCAGGTCTGTGGGGCTACGCAAGCGGTTCCCAAAGAGCTTTAGAACAAGGCATAGTTTTCCCTGCTGGCTCTTTGGGCGGGGGACCCATCTCCAGCCGTATGGCCATTTTTGTGCCTGGCGCGGCGCCAAGTGGGAAAGGGTGGTGTCGAGGCTGAAGGCAGCAGGAAAGCCCGCAGCCCCCACGTCTGTGGGGCCAAGCAAGTGGTTCCCAAAGAGCTTTAGAACAAGGCATAGTTTTCCCTGCTGGCTCTTTGGGCCTGGGACCCATCTCCAGCCATAGGCCATTTTTGTGCTTGATAGGGCGCCAAGTGGGAAAGGGTGGCTTTGAGGCTTGAAGGCAGCAGGAAAGCCCGCAGCCCCCAGGTCTGTGGGGCTACGCAAGCGGTTCCCAAAGAGCTTTAGAACAAGGCATAGTTTTCCCTGCTGGCTCTCTGGGCGGGGGACCCATCTCCAGCCGTATGGCCATTTTTGAGCCTGGCGCGGCTCCAAGTGGGAAAGGGTTGTGTCGAGGCTAAAGGCAGCAGGAAAGCCCGCAGCCCCCAGGTCTGTGCGGCTACGCAAGCGGTTCCCAAAGAGCTTTAGAACAAGGCATAATTTTCCCTGCTGGCTCTTTGGGCGGGGGACCCATCTCCAGCCGTATGGCCATTTTTGTGCCTGGCGCAGCGCCAAGTGGGAAAGGGTGGTTTTGAGGCTGAAGGCAGCAGGAAAGCCCGCAGCCCCCAGGTCTGTGGGGCTACGCAAGCGGTTCCCAAAGAGCTTTAGAACAAGGCATAGTTTTCCCTGCTGGCTCTTTGGGCATGGGACCCATCTCCACCCATAGGCCATTTTTGTGCCTGATAGGGCGCCAAGTGGGAAAGGGTGGCTTTGAGGCTGAAGACAGCAGGAAAGCCTGCAGCCCCCAGGTCTGTGGGGCTACGCAAGCGGTTCCCAAAGAGCTTTAGAACAAGGCATAGTTTTCCCTGCTGGCTCTTTGGGTGGGGGACCCATCTCCAGCCGTATGGCTATTTTTGTGCCTGACGCGGTGCGTAGTGGCATAGGGTGGTTTTGAGGCTGAAGGCAGCAGGAAAGCCCGCAGCCCCCACGTCTGTGGGGCCAAGCAAGCGGTTCCCAAAGAGCTTTAGAACAAGGCATAGTTTTCCCAGCTGGCTCTTTGGGCGGGGGACCCATCTCCAGCCGTATGGCCATTTTTGTGCCTGGCACGGCGCCAAGTGGGAAAGGGTGGTTTTGAGGCTGAAGGCAGCAGGAAAGCCCGCAGCCCCCAGGTCTGTGGGGCTACGCAAGCGGTTCCCAAAGAGCTTTAGAACAAGGCATAGTTTTCCCTGCTGGCTCTTTGGGCGGGGGACCCATCTCCAGCCGTATGGCCATTTTTGTGCCTGGCGCGGCGCCAAGTGGGTAAGGGTGGTGTCGAGGCTGAAGGCAGCAGCAAAGCCTGCAGCCCCCAGGTCTGTGGGGCCAAGCAAGCGGTTCCCAAAGAGCTTTAGAACAAGGCATAGTTTTCCCTGCTGGCTCTTTGGGCATGGGACCCATCTCCAGCCGTATGGCCATTTTTGTCCCTGGCCCGGCGCCAAGTGGGAAAGGGTGGCTTTGAGGCTGAAGGCAGCAGGAAAGCCCGCAGCCCCCAGGTCTGTGGTGCTACGCAAGCGGTTCCCAAAGAGCTTTAGAACAAGGCATAGTTTTCCCTGCTCGCTCTTAGGGCATGGGACCCATCTCCAGCCATAGGCCATTTTTGTGCCTGGCGCGAAGCCAAGTGGGAAAGGGTGCTGTCGAGGCTGAAGGCAGCAGGAAAGCCCGCAGCCCCCAGGTCTGTGGGGCTACGCAAGCGGTTCCCAAAGAGCTTTAGAACAAGGCATAGTTTTCCCTGCTGGCTCTTTGGGCGGGGGACCCATCTCCAGCCGTATGGCCATTTTTGTGCCTGGCCCGGCGCCAAGTGGGAAAGGGTGGCTTTGAGGCTGAAGGCAGCAGGAAAGCCCGCAGCCCCCAGGTCTGTGCGGCTACGCAAGCGGTTCCCAAAGAGCTTTAGAACCAGGCATAGTTTTCCCTGCTGGCTCTTTGGGCGGGGGACCCATCTCCAGCCGTACGGCCATTTTTGTGCCTGGCGCGGCGCCAAGTTTGAAAGGGTGGTGTCGAGGCTAAAGGCAGCAGGAAAGCCCGCAGCCCCCAGGTCTGTGGGGCTACGCAAGCGGTTCCCAAAGAGCTTTAGAACAAGGCATAGTTTTCCCTGCTGGCTCTTTGGGCGGGGGACCCATCTCCAGCCGTATGGCCATTTTTGTGCATGGCGCAGCGCCAAGTGGGAAATGGTGGTATCGAGGCTGAAGGCAGCAGGAAAGCCCGCAGCCCCCAGGTCTGTGGGGCTACGCAAGCGGTTCCCAAAGAGCTTTAGAACAAGGCATAGTTTTCCCTGCTGGCTCTTTGGGCATGGGACCCATCTCCACCCATAGGCCATTTTTGTGCCTGATAGGGCGCCAAGTGGGAAAGGGTGGCTTTGAGGCTGAAGACAGCAGGAAAGCCTGCAGCCCCCAGGTCTGTGGGGCTACGCAAGCGGTTCCCAAAGAGCTTTAGAACAAGGCATAGTTTTCCCTGCTGGCTCTTTGGGTGGGGGACCCATCTCCAGCCGTATGGCTATTTTTGAGCCTGACGCGGTGCGTAGTGGCATAGGGTGGTTTTGAGGCTGAAGGCAGCAGGAAAGCCCGCAGCCCCTACGTCTGTAGGGCCAAGCAAGCGGTTCCCAAAGAGCTTTAGAACAAGGCATAGTTTTCCCAGCTGGCTCTTTGGGCGGGGGACCCATCTCCAGCCGTATGGCCATTTTTGTGCCTGGCGCGGCGCCAAGTGGGAAAGGGTGGTTTTGAGGCTGAAGGCAGCAGGAAAGCCCGCAGCCCCCAGGTCTGTGGGGCTACGCAAGCGGTTCCCAAAGAGCTTTAGAACAAGGCATAGTTTTCCCTGCTGGCTCTTTTGGCAGGGGACCCATCTCCAGCCGTATGGCCATTTTTGTCCCTGGCCCGGCGCCAAGTGGGAAAGGGTGCTGTCGAGGCTGAAGGCAGCAGGAAAGCCTGCAGCCCCCAGGTCTGTGCAGCTACGCAAGCGGTTCCCAAAGAGCTTTAGAACAAGGCATAGTTTTCCCTGCTGGCTCTTTGGGCGGGGGACCCATCTCCAGTCGTATGGCTATTTTTGTGCCTGATGCGGCGCCAAGTGGGAAAGGGTGTTGTCGAGGCTGAAGGCAGCAGGAAAGCCCGCAGCCCCCAGGTCTGTGGGGCTACGCAAGCGGTTCCCAAAGAGCTTTAGAACAAGGCATAGTTTTACCTGCTGGCTCTTTTGGCAGGGGACCCATCTCCAGCCGTATGGCCATTTTTGTGCCTGGCGCGGCGCCAAGTGGGTAAGGGTGGTGTCGAGGCTGAAGGCAGCAGCAAAGCCTGCAGCCCCCAGGTCTGTGGGGCCAAGCAAGCGGTTCCCAAAGAGCTTTAGAACAAGGCATAGTTTTCCCTGCTGGCTCTTTGGGCATGGGACCCATCTCCAGCCGTATGGCCATTTTTGTCCCTGGCCCGGCGCCAAGTGGGAAAGGGTGGCTTTGAGGCTGAAGGCAGCAGGAAAGCCCGCAGCCCCCAGGTCTGTGGGGCTACGCAAGCGGTTCCCAAAGAGCTTTAGAACAAGGCATAGTTTTCCCTGCTCGCTCTTAGGGCATGGGACCCATCTCCAGCCATAGGCCATTTTTGTGCCTGGCGCGAAGCCAAGTGGGAAAGGGTGCTGTCGAGGCTGAAGGCAGCAGGAAAGCCCGCAGCCCCCAGGTCTGTGGGGCTACGCAAGCGGTTCCCAAAGAGCTTTAGAACAAGGCATAGTTTTCCCTGCTGGCTCTTTGGGCGGGGGACCCATCTCCAGCCGTATGGCCATTTTTGTGCCTGGCCCGGCGCCAAGTGGGAAAGGGTGGCTTTGAGGCTGAAGGCAGCAGGAAAGCCCGCAGCCCCCAGGTCTGTGCGGCTACGCAAGCGGTTCCCAAAGAGCTTTAGAACCAGGCATAGTTTTCCCTGCTGGCTCTTTGGGCGGGGGACCCATCTCCAGCCGTACGGCCATTTTTGTGCCTGGCTCGGCGCCAAGTTTGAAAGGGTGGTGTCGAGGCTAAAGGCAGCAGGAAAGCCCGCAGCCCCCAGGTCTGTGGGGCTACGCAAGCGGTTCCCAAAGAGCTTTAGAACAAGGCATAGTTTTCCCTGCTGGCTCTTTGGGCGGGGGACCCATCTCCAGCCGTATGGCCATTTTTGTGCATGGCGCAGCGCCAAGTGGGAAATGGTGGTATCGAGGCTGAAGGCAGCAGGAAAGCCCGCAGCCCCCAGGTCTGTGGGGCTACGCAAGCGGTTCCCAAAGAGCTTTAGAACAAGGCATAGTTTTCCCAGCTGGCTCTTTGGGCATGGGACCCATCTCCACCCATAGGCCATTTTTGTGCCTGATAGGGCGCCAAGTGGGAAAGGGTGGCTTTGAGGCTGAAGACAGCAGGAAAGCCTGCAGCCCCCAGGTCTGTGGGGCTACGCAAGCGGTTCCCAAAGAGCTTTAGAACAAGGCATAGTTTTCCCTGCTGGCTCTTTGGGTGGGGGACCCATCTCCAGCCGTATGGCTATTTTTGTGCCTGACGCGGTGCGTAGTGGCATAGGGTGGTTTTGAGGCTGAAGGCAGCAGGAAAGCCCGCAGCCCCTACGTCTGTAGGGCCAAGCAAGCGGTTCCCAAAGAGCTTTAGAACAAGGCATAGTTTTCCCAGCTGGCTCTTTGGGCGGGGGACCCATCTCCAGCCGTATGGCCATTTTTGTGCCTGGCGCGGCGCCAAGTGGGAAAGGGTGGTTTTGAGGCTGAAGGCAGCAGGAAAGCCCGCAGCCCCCAGGTCTGTGGGGCTACGCAAGCGGTTCCCAAAGAGCTTTAGAACAAGGCATAGTTTTCCCTGCTGGCTCTTTTGGCAGGGGACCCATCTCCAGCCGTATGGCCATTTTTGTCCCTGGCCCGGCGCCAAGTGGGAAAGGGTGCTGTCGAGGCTGAAGGCAGCAGGAAAGCCTGCAGCCCCCAGGTCTGTGCAGCTACGCAAGCGGTTTCCAAAGAGCTTTAGAACAAGGCATAGTTTTCCCTGCTGGCTCTTTGGGCGGGGGACCCATCTCCAGTCGTATGGCTATTTTTGTGCCTGATGCGGCGCCAAGTGGGAAAGGGTGTTGTCGAGGCTGAAGGCAGCAGGAAAGCCCGCAGCCCCCAGGTCTGTGGGGCTACGCAAGCGGTTCCCAAAGAGCTTTAGAACAAGGCATAGTTTTACCTGCTGGCTCTTTTGGCAGGGGACCCATCTCCAGTCGTATGGCCATTTTTGTGCCTGGCGCGGCGCCACGTGGGAAAGGGTGATTTTGAGGCTGAAGGCGTCACAAAAGCCTGCCGTCCGAGGGTTTCTTAATGACTTTTCTTAATGATGTCTCCACAGTGTGAAGTTTTGCAGGATTTGAAAAAGTAATAGACACAGTGAAATTGAGTCTATTGGAAACTTCCATACTTTTCCCTCCCTCTAAAATCTCTGGTGTCCTGTAGTATCCACTGCCTGCAACTGCTGTTGCAGGAGCAGACAGATTGGTATCAAATTTAGAAAAAAAGGGACATCATTAAGAGGATTCACTCGCCTTATTTTTCACCGGTGTGGCCAGTAAAGAAACCAAAAAGGCAATGGCGTTTCACAGTAGATTACGGAAAATTAAACGCCAACACTGCACCTCTGACCGCTGCTGTTCCGAATATCGCGGAAATTGTGACAATGATAAAAGGAGCTGCCCATCCTTGGAGGGTTGCCTTAGATTTTAAAGACATATTTTTTTATGATTCTCCTCCTTGAGCAGGACAAAGCGCAGTTTGCATTCACATGGAAAGGAGTGCAATATACCTTTAACCGCTTTCCACAAGGATACAAACATTCCCCCACTATTGCCCATAATGCTTTGGCTAAAGTGCTATCAGAGATTCCTGTTTCACAGGGATGTACAGTATACCAATATATTATTGATGACATCTTAATAGGGGAGAGAACCAAGAAAGTGTACAAGACATGATGGAAAACATCCGAAAAACATTATCAGATTTGGGATTGGAAATTCCCGACTCAAAGTGTCAGGGACCCGCACAGGAAGTTAAATTCCTGGGGGTCTGGTGGATTAAGGGAGCTGCTTCTGTCCCTCAGGATACCCTGAAAAAATAGAACATGGACAGAATCCTTCCAGCACGAAGGAGTTACAGCAAGTCCTGGGAACTTTAAGTTATTAGCGTAAACACATCCCTGGCTTTTCCATCATTGCTCGCCCCCTTTATTGTTTGCTCAAAAAAGGTAAATCCTGGGAGTCGACTGAACAACACACTAATGCACTAGAATTGCTAATAAAAGAGCTAAGGTTATTCCAACAACTTGGCCCCATACATCCAACTGACCCTGTCCATGTAGAATGGGGGCTCAGTGAACATGGTTCCCATTGTAATTTATGCCAGAAGGGACCAGCAGGACCGGAGAGACCATTAGAATTTAGCTCTCACGCCTTTAATGATACTGAGAGCAGCTATTCAGACCTGGAGAAGGGTTTACTGTCCCTGGTGCGAGCATTGCAACGAGCAGAGCAGATAAGGAGACAACAGAGCGTGATTGTTCGGGGCCCTTTTCGCCTCCCAGATGTGGTCCTTAAAGGGACACCACCACCAGCTGGCATTCCCCAGAAACCCACAGTTAGAAAGTGGTATGCTTATTTAGAAGGCATTAATGATATCATGCCAGTCTCTGAAGGTAGTATCAAAGTATCCATGCTCCAGAAGGATAGAGATGGTGCCCTATTGTTCCAATCCCCACCAAACAGACCATCTCCAATCCAAGAAGCACCTCCTCTGAAAGCAGGCAGTGATCTTACAGGAGTGTGGTTTACTGGTGTGTCATCTCACCGTGAGAACAGCAAGTGGAAATACAAGGCCGTAGCACTGGAAGTAGCAACGGGGGAAAGAGCAATTGAAACAGGAGAAGGTAGGGCACAAGTAGGGGAACTCAGAGCCGTCCTACTAGCTGCACAACATGGAGCTACTTACATTTACACTGACTCATATGCTGTTTTTAAAGGAGCCACTGAATGGCTAGGACACTGGGCAGCCAATGATTGGCAGGTGAATAGAGTCCCAATCTGGGAGACAGACAGTTGGAAGCAACTGTTGGAAATAGGAGGACAGAGACCATTGCACATTGCTTGGGTAAAAGGCCACGATCGTTCAAACTCGATCACTGCTCAGTTCAACCAACAGGTAGATAGCCTCACGCGGCTACAACAAATTGACACTGTAGATGATGGTCGGGAATGGTTACATATTAAGCCTGGCCATACAGGCCGTGCTGATCTGTATCAGGAAGGTCTAGCCCGGGGGTGGCCTGTGTCGGTTAAGCTGTGCGAACAAGTAGTAACTGCCTGGTCACAATGTCGCCTACGACTCAGCAAAGATCATCCGAGTAAGGCGCCTCCCTTACACATGCGGGACAAGAAAATGTTGTGGCATTCATGGCAGATTGATTATATTGGGCCCTTGAGATCATCAGGTGGGAAAAGATATGTCCTAGTCGGAGTGGAGATTATCTCCAGCCTCAGTATGGCCACTGGCTTCAAATCAGCTGCTGGGACAACACAGTGAAAGGCCTAAAAGGGTGGTTCAGCACACTTCCCCTTCCCGAGGAAATCCAAAGTGATAACGGTTCACACTTTACCGCTACAGTGGTACAAGATTGGGCCAAAGAAGAAGGGATTCGATGGGTATTTCATACTCCCTATTATCCTCAGGCTAATGGCATTGTTGAATGCACCAACGGATTGGTTAAGCGTTTTGCAAAAACTCATAAATCATAAGGGAAGGTGAAGAAGGCACCTTGCCCACCGAAATTCGAAAAGTAATATGGGATAACGCAATTGAGTTTGAGAGAAAATTTCAATCCTGGTGGTATCTGGTTAATTTCACCTACGATCCCACTGAGAGCAAAGCCACAGCTTTTGTCTTAACGATACGCAATGCCTCAGTATCCACCATATACCCAATCATCGCACTGGGGTTGAATCACCAAGGAGCTCTACTCTATCCAACACAGCACAGAGGTTGGGCACGACAAAATGAGACTAAATGGCAAACTGCTGATGTTGACGCATGCGTTTCACGAGACCAACAAGGATTCATTTGTGAGAGTAATACTCTCAAAGCACAAGACCTTTGTCTTGACACCAACCAGAATGCTTGTCACTTTGAGACACATCCCGATGAAACCCCAGAGACTGTGCTTGACTATATTGGGAAAGGGTGCGTTAGCATGAGGTCTCCCTGTAGTCTTGTATTATAGACGAGAAAGGCTTGAGACCATGGCCACTCTGGGTCTCTTTGACTACAAACAACAGGGAATAAAAAGGTGAAACTGAATAGCATCAATTCCATCTGCCAATTCGTCATTTTAGAATTTGGGCCTCCAAATAGCCATACATCATAAAAGTAGTATTATTGCCAGGTTCAATGTCAGGATTCCCTGGAGACATTCAAAGGTAGCGTAGGCCAATCCGTCTGTACAGCTCATCCAAGGTTCCTGTAAGACATAAAGGAAAAGAAAATCTGCTCGGTCTTATTCGACCGACGGGGTTAAAAAGAAGGTGCGGTCCACCGGGTGCTGATCCGGTGTATCTTCCCTGAACAATCCTTGGCTTCCCATGCATAGGGATTTTTGGGAGTAGCTAGCACCATTGGCACCGTCCCATTTTGAGGCATTTTCACTAGCACAGGTAGTCCAGGGTGAAATCTTCCGGGGTATTTTCCCGGTTCATTGGCAGCCTTTGGCGAGATAATATTGGCAGGTACACAGAAAGCTTTCATTTTAGGACAGCCGTCTCCACTCCATTTGTTATTTAGTTGATAGATGGCATCATCCAATCGCAAATGCCAACCAGGTTCATGACTTTTTGCAAAACGCTTAACCAATCTATTGGTGCGTTCAACAATGCCATTAGCCTGGGGATAACAGGGAGTATGAAATACCCATCGAATCCCTTCTTCCTTGGCCCAATCTTGTACCACCGAAGCCGTAAAGTGTGAAACGTTATCACTCTGGATTTCGTCGGGAAGGGGAAGTGTGCTGAACCACCCTGTTAGGCCTTTCACTGTGTTGTCCCTCGTAGCTGGTTTGAAACTGCTGGCCATACTGAGGCTGGAGATAATCTCCACTCCTACCAGGACATATCTTTTCCCACCTGATGATCTCAAGGGCCCAATATAATCAAGCTGCCATGAATGCCACAACGCTTTCTTGTCCCGCATGTGTAAGGGAGGCGCCTTACTCGGATGATCTTTGCTGAGTCGTAGGCGACATTGTGAACAGGCAGTTACTATTTGTTCGCACAGCTTAACTGACACAAGCCACCCACCTTCCCGACACAGGTCAGGACGGCCTGTGCGGCCACGTTTAACATGTAACGATTCAAGTAAGCGTTCCCATTCCCGACCATCATCTACAATGTCAATTTGTTGCAGCCGCGTGAGGCCATCTACCTGTTGGTTGAACTGAGCAGTGATCGAGTTTGAACGATCGTGGCCTTTTACCCAAGCAACGTGCAATGGTCTCTGTCCTCCTATTTCCAACAGTTGCTTCCAATTATCTGTCTCCCAAACTGGGACTCTATTCACCTGCCAATCGTTGGCTGCCCAGTGTCCTAGCCATTCAGTGGCTCCTTTAAGAACAGCATATGACTCAGCGTAAAAGGAGGTGGCTTCATGTTGTGCAGCTAGTAGGACAGCTCTGAGTTCCCCTACCCTCCCCTATTTCAATTGCTCTTTCTCCCGTTGTTACTTCCAGTGCTACGGCCTTATATTTGCACTTATTTTTTTAACGGTGAGATGACGCACCAGTAAACCACACTCCTCTAAGATCACTGCTGTCCCTCAAAGGAGGTGCTTCTTGGATCGGAGATGGTCTGTTTGGTGGGGATTGGAACAATAGGGCACCATCTATATCCTTTGGTATCCTTGTGAAGTAGCCTTGGATACTTTAACACTGCCTTCAGAGACTGGCTTGATTTCATTAATGCCTTCTAAATAAGCATACCACTTTCGAACTGTAGGTCTCTGGGCAATGCCAGCTGGTGGTGGTGTCCCTTTAAGGACCACATCTGGGAGGCGAAAAGGTCCCAGGAAAGATCACACTCTGTTCTCTTCTTATCTGCTCTGCTCGTTGCAACGCTCGCACCAGGGACAGTAAACCCTTCTCCAGGTCTGAATAGCTGCATTCAGTATCATTGAAGGAGTGTGAGCAAAATTCTAATGGTCTCTCCGGTCCTGCTGGTCCCTTCTGCCATAAATTACAACGGGAACCATGTTCACTGAGCCCCCATTCTACATGGACAGGGTCAGTTGGATGTATGGGGCCAAGTTGTTGGAATAACCTTAGCTCCTTTATTAGTAATTGCAGAGCATTAGTGTGTTGTTCAGTCCACACCCAGGATTTACCCTTTTTTGGCAAGCTATGAAGGGGGCGAGCAATGATGGAAAAGCCAGGGATGTGTTTACGCCAATAACTTAAAGTTCCCAGGACCTGCTGTAACTCCTTCGTGCTGGAAGGATTCTGTCCATGTTCTATTTTTTCAGGGTATCCTGAGGGACAGAAGCAGCTCCCTTAATCCACCAGACCCCCAGGAATTTAACTTCCTGTGCGGGTCCCTGACACTTTGAGTCGGGTCTACGTGAGGCACCCACTAACACTTCTGCCCTAGTCATTCGCTGCTCTCCCGGCAACCAGAGGTTAATTTTTGCAGTGGGGCATGTTTTTACCACACCATCAATTCCTGTGAAGTTGACTCTGCGTCGGGTGGGATTTATACCTAGAAGTTGTGCTGTTTCGTTAGTGATTGCAGACATTTGGGCTCCGGTATCAATAATAAAATTTACCAATATCTTCCGGGGTCCAACAGGAATGACAATAACAGGTTCGGAGTCTTTATGAGAGCGCCATTGGATTGCTAGTACCTGCCCGACAGGGTTGCTCACTGCCCTCCCCGGGGATAGGAGTGTTGTGGCTGGGACTCTGTCAAATCAATCAAGTTATGTTCCGGTGCAGAAGGCACAGTTTTCTCACGGCTTGGGGATTCTCTGGTTAGACTTTTCTCCCCAGCCGCATTATTCTTTCTAGGTAGAGATTGGACTAGCGTACGGAGATCTCCCGTAGGGTCACCGTGCAAGAATTGTCGGGGCACCCCTAATTGTAGGGCTTTACGCCACAACTCATTCCGGTCCTTATCAGGCTTAAACCTTCCCTCTGATTTAGGGTTTTGAGTGTGAGTTTGGACTTGGCGAACCTTTCGCGGGTGTTCGGAGGATTTCTCACTAGTTTGGCTGGCCCAGCCCATTCGGCGCCCATATTGATCTATTTCCTGTACATTCCAGGTGGGCATGTAGTGACGACGGCCCCGCCCATGAGCACCCCGAGCATCCCGTATACGATCTTGAGTGCGAACAAGGAACGGTTTCAGGCAACCGGGAAGACCACGGATGAGAGGGGCTAATCGATCCGGGTCGATAGGGGCTGACATTGGGGATTTCCGAAATTCCTCTCTGTCATACATGGCTTGCAGACAAGCTGCTTTCCGTACAGCCGCAAACAGATCAGAGTAGCCTGTAGCTCTAATCTCTAACGGCTCCCCCCTCTCTCGCGGATCCATACCCCCTGCCCAAAAGGCTGCTCGAGCGGTTAGGGAATAATTATGATCCCCAGGCATAGTGGTTAAAAACACTCCTGGTCCCCAAGAGTCTCCTGCTTCTTCCTCACTCAGCATAATTCTGCCCCCCCCCTTCAGAAGAAACTCGCCACACGTACTCAACAGCTGACTCTTCTGGTCGCCTCGAATATTTCTCCCTTATTTTTGTTAACTCGGTTGGTGTCCATGGAACGGTACGCACAGTGGTGTGAATTTCATCACCATCATCAACTGCAGTTTCAGTTTTAACCAGAGGACGTAAAGGAAAAACTTGGGATTTCAAAGTAAAAGTCCTTTCCTCCTCATCTTCTTCGTCATCCTCACTATTAGACAAAAAAATCTCCGGTCTGGGTTCCGGAATTTGGATAACACAGTAATTTACGAATCTGTTGGACCTGGGTCGAGGGCTGCATTTTATCTAAGAGCCCGGTCACCCTTTCAATAACATTTTAAGTTGGCGATTTTCACTCCCAAGTTGAGCATTCCGGTTTCCTAAACATTCATTCTCACTCACAAGCTTATCGACTTGAGTTCTTAATCTTTCTCCTGTCTCCTTTTGCAAGGCTAATGATGACTTCAGCACCTCATTCTCCGATTTCAGGGTTGCATATTCTACAGCTGAAATCAGATTAGGAGCGGGGGTTTCTCTAGCTTCTTGTTGTGCACAAGATAAACAGGCGCCTAACACAGCACAAATCACACCCTTGCCTTTCCCCGCTCTGAGCTTCTGTGAAACCCGACGCTCTTCAATACGTTCCACCACTTTCTCTTCATCCTTCCAAAATTTTTGGGCCCACTCCTTCCCACCCTGGGAAGGGGCACAATCATATTTTTGCAGCAGTTTATCCATGGCAATCCTGCCGACTACGCCAAATTCTGTTGCGTGAAACGGGGCCAAGCGGTTTTGGCAGAAGATAAACCCCCTTGCGTTCTAACACTCCTCACCGAGGTGGGAGGCCAGGTGCGGCTGGGTTTCAATTCTGAGTGATGCCCAATTCAGCACTATCAGGCCAATCGCGTTTACTATGTGTTAAACTATTACGATTTGGAGACACTAATAGTGGGCTGCACCTTCAGTCTAGTCGTGCTCCTGAACCAGCACGGCCTCTCTCAAGTTTTGGTCGCGTTCAGTGAGAAAGCGAAACGACTAGCTACTGAAACAGTGCAGTTTATTTAAACAACAGATATACAGGTTCTTTAGGATTGCCGGTGATAAATACACTGTCTGCAAAGCACGTGCAAATAAAGACATTGTTAAATAGACAAACGCGCGACAAAATTATAAACGATACAGCCTGGCTATAAATGTAGGGTAGAGATTCTCTAGAGAAATTTCTAGAGTCCCCGAGAAAGCACTCGGTGTAATCAAAGTCTTACCCAAAGGCGTCCTTATGAGGGGGAAGAAAGGCTCAGCCCGTCGACTGATCCCAGAAAACAGCGGTGGGATTCTTCGCGATGGTGTCTTCCCAGACATCCCCCCTCTCTTGGGCTATTTTTATATTATTTTTTTAACTTCAAAGTGGAGTTTGAGTGACTTTAGTCATATGTACTTTTATTATGATTAATGTACTCAAGGAGGAGTGTTCACACCTCGGGGGCGGATAGCCTCCGGGATGGAGGTGTGTTTTGGTACATTGTGGTGAGCAAAGTTCGCACAAAAAGACAGCATTTCATCAACATTTGACGAAATGTTGGCTCGGGTGGCGTGTAAGCCGCTTATCAGTTCCGTAGTACCATCTCGTCCCCATATCTGCTATTCGTCACAAGGGAAGGCCACGGAACAAGCGCGTTCCGTTCCATCCCTCGTGTAGTTTCGCAAACAACCTTGTACAGGGAATCACAGCTGTTGCATTCTTCGTGTGCCAGCTGCGGCTGTATTCTACCTCAGAAGCCTCTTGATTTTATGACTTTCCTTAATGTGTGAACAATGCTGTATTTTTGTATTCTTGGCCAATTTAGTAATTATTCCACAAGAACACACATTGGTTGCCGATTTATCAACGGGTCTAATCACCACAGGCCAACTGTAATTAAAACCATCTATGTAGACTCTACCAAAGCGGACAAATACAACACTGATTGTTACAAAATTATGGAGCCAAATTCAGATTGCTGGCACAATTTCACTTTCATCAAACCTACAGTAGTGTACTGTATTTGGGGCTACAAGGGCACAGAATTGTTATTTGAATTTATGATTGACTCAAATACACCTGAACTTGCTGAAATGAATCCAGAACCTACACCCCACAAACTCTCAAAGGCTCTCTCTTCTAAGAGAAAAAAAAAAACCACCTCTCTCTTTTCTAAGCCCTCCATTAGACTAACTCCTTACATTTTCAACATTGGCCCTTACGTTATTAAACACACACAGGTCAACAACAGGTACTGTTTAATCCCACATATTCCCTCAAACGAGCAGAATTGTCAATGCAGATTAAAATCTCTGCGATCAAACCCACCTGCTTACCATTCCTGAGTACATCTTATGCAGAATGGTCAGCATGGTTACGCAAACGAACTCTTGCCACTTCACACGGACGGAAGAGGGATGCGACTGGTATCTTAGGAACAGGCCTGGGAGTCTTGAATAGTATAGATGCTGAGATACTTGCCAACAAACTAGTCACAACCGCTACTGATCTGGACAAATTAAGACGTCCCCTACAGTCCTCTCTATTAGCATTGGGAAACCACCAACGGCTTTTATCGAATATATTGCCTCAATGGGAAGAAACGGGTGAAAAAGACCATCAGCTGATCACAGATGCACTTGGTACAACTCAAACCAATGTTTCCTTGGCTCTTAGTTGTATCCAAGCCCAATTGTGGATGCAATCTATGACAGCCGCAATCATAAGGGAAGGTGAAGAAGGCACCTTGCCCACCGAAATTCGAAAAGTAATATGGGATAACGCAATTGAATTTGAGAAAAAATTTCAGTCCAGGTGTTATCTGGTTAATTTCACCTACGATCCCACTGAGAGCAAAGCCACAGCTTTTGTCTTAACGATACGCAATGCCTCAGTATCCACCATATACCCAATCATCGCACTGGGGTTGAATCACCAAGGAGCTCTACTCTATCCAACACAGCACAGAGGTTGGGCACGACAAAATGAGACTAAATGGCAAACTGCTGATGTTGACGCATGCGTTTCACGAGACCAACAAGGATTCATTTGTGAGAGTAATACTCTCAAAGCACAAGACCTTTGTCTTGACACCAACCAGAATGTTTGTCACTTTGAGACACATCCCGATGAAACCCCAGAGACTGTGCTTGACTATATTGGGAAAGGGTGCGTTAGCATGAGGTCTCCCTGTAGTCTTGTATTCAGAGATGACATAGTAATCACTCAAATCTTTGTGTTTGAACTTTACTAACACAAAGTTACGGGATGCGACTTCAATTATTAAGCTCCTGTTACGTCTTTTCAATTGCTACAACCTAATTATACGTTGATTCGAGATTGTTGCCTGCCCCTATCGGAATGAATCTCTCCCTGGTGAAGAAGCTGCTAAAACACAATGAATTGAAGCGACTCTTGAAAGAGGCCCAAGAAAATAGACAGACAACTTTGATTACCGTCCATCATCAGGTTGAAGAAATACACCAAGCGTTGGAAAGAGTGAAGAGAGGCGAAGGACATAGATGGGGAGATCCTCTTTTTGGATGGTCACCGACAGTTACAGGACTTTATAACAAGATGCTTCACTCTGTTGTTGTTTTACTAATACTCACTGTATTGTGCTTTGCTTAGACAATTGTTTTGCATGTTAGACTTTGGATTATGATGAAAAGTTTAAATCGCTTGATCACTCCGCGAGAAGGATTTCCACTTGATATCCCTCACCACAAGAACACATGTGATCTTTCTTATCAGTGTTGAGTACGTCGACCTTGACTGACTGTAGACAAAGCTTTCCCTGCAGGCTCTTTGGGCGGGGGACCCATCTCCAGCCGTATGGCCATTTTTGTGCCTGGCGTGGCGCCAAGTGGGAAAGGGTGGTGTCGAGGCTGAAGGCAGCAGGAAAGCCCACAGCCCCCAGGTCTGTGGGGCTACGCAAGCGGTTCCCAAAGAGCTTTAGAACAAGGCATAGTTTTCCCTGCTGGCTCCTTCAGCGGGGAACCCATCTCCAGCCGTATGGCCATTTTTGTGCCTGGCGCGGCGCCAAGTGGGAAAGGGTGGTGTCGAGGCTGAAGGCAGCAGGAAAGCCCGCAGCCCCCAGGTCTGTGGGGCTACGCAAGCGGTTCCCAAAGAGCTTTAGAACAAGGCATAGTTTTCCCTGCTGGCTCTTTGGGCGGGGGACCCATCTCCAGCCGTATGGCCATTTTTGTGCCTGGCGCGGCGCCAAGTGGGAAAGGGTGGTGTCGAGTCTGAAGGCAGCAGGAAATCCCGCAGCCCCCAGGTCTGTGGGGCTACGCAAGCGGTTCCCAAAGAGCTTTAGAACAAGGCATAGTTTTCCCTGCTGGCTCTTTGGGCATGGGACCCATCTCCAGCCGTATGGCCATTTTTGAGCCTGGCGCGGCGCCAAGTGGGAAAGGGTGGTGTCGAGGCTGAAGGCAGCAGGAAAGCCCGCAGCCCCCAGGTCTGTGGGGCTACGCAAGCGGTTCTGAAAGAGCTTTAGAACAAGGCATAGTTTTCCCTGCTGGCTCCTTGGGCGGGGGACCCATCTCCAGCCATAGGCCATTTTTGTGACTGACGCAGTGCCAAGTGGGAAAGGGTGGTGTCGAGGCTGAAGGCAGCAAGAAAGCCTGCAGCCCCCAGGTCTGGGGGCTACGCAAGCGGTTCTGAAAGAGCTTTAGAACAAGGCATAGTTTTCCCTGCTGGCTCTTTGGGCATGGGACCCATCTCCAGCCGTATAGCTATTTTTGTGCCTGGCGCGGCGCCAAGTGGGAAAGGGTGTTGTCGAGGCTGAAGGCAGCAGGAAAGCCCGCAGCCCCCAGGTCTGTGGGGCTACGCAAGCGGTTCCCAAAGAGCTTTAGAACAAGGCATAGTTTTCCCTGCTGGCTCTTTGGGCGGGGCACCCATCTCCAGCCGTATGGCCATTTTTGTGCCTGGCGCGGCGCCAAGTGGGAAAGGGTGGTGTCGAGTCTGAAGGCAGCAGGAAATCCCGCAGCCCCCAGGTCTGTGGGGCTACGCAAGCGGTTCCCAAAGAGCTTTAGAACAAGGCATAGTTTTCCCTGCTGGCTCTTTGGGCATGGGACCCATCTCCAGCCATAGGCCATTTTTGTGCCTGGCGCGGCGCCAAGTGGGAAAGGGTGGTGTCGAGGCTGAAGGCAGCAGGAGAGCCTGCAGCCCCCAGGTCTGTGGGGCTATCCAAGCGGTTCACAAAGAGCTTTAGAACAAGGCATAGTTTTCCCTGCTGGCTCTTTGGGTGGGGGACCCATCTCCAGCCATAGGCCATTTTTGTGACTGACGCGGTGCCAAGTGGGAAAGTGTGCTGTCGAGGCTGAAGGCAGCAAGAAAGCCTGCAGCCCCCAGGTCTGTGGGGCTACGCAAGCGGTTCTGAAAGAGCTTTAGAACAAGGCATAGTTTTCCCTGCTGGCTCCTTGGGCGGGGGACCCATCTCCAGCCGTATAGCTATTTTTGTGCCTGGCGCGGCGCCAAGTGGGAAAGGGTGTTGTCGAGGCTGAAGGCAGCAGGAAAGCCCGCAGCCCCCAGGTCTGTGGGGCTACGCAAGCGGTTCCCAAAGAGCTTTAGAACAAGGCATAGTTTTCCCTGCTGGCTCTTTGGGCGGGGCACCAATCTCCAGCCATAGGCCATTTTTGTGCCTGGCGCGGCGCCAAGTGGGAAAGGGTGGTGTCGAGGCTGAAGGCAGCAGGAGAGCCTGCAGCCCCCAGGTCTGTGGGGCTATCCAAGCGGTTCACAAAGAGCTTTAGAACAAGGCATAGTTTTCCCTGCTGACTCTTTGGGTGGGGGACCCATCTCCAGCCGTATGGCCATTTTTGAGCCTGGCGCGGCGCCAAGTGGGAAAGGGTGGTGTCGAGGCTGAAGGCAGCAGGAAAGCCCGCAGCCCCCAGGTCTGTGGGGCTACGCAAGCGGTTCCCAAAGAGCTTTAGAACAAGGCATAGTTTTCCCTGCTGGCTCCTTGGGCAGGGGACCCATCTCCAGCCATAGGCCATTTTTGTGACTGACGCGGTGCCAAGTGGGAAAGTGTGCTGTCGAGGCTGAAGGCAGCAAGAAAGCCTGCAGCCCCCAGGTCTGGGGGCTACGCAAGCGGTTCTGAAAGAGCTTTAGAACAAGGCATAGTTTTCCCTGCTGGCTCTTTGGGCATGGGACCCATCTCCAGCCGTATAGCTATTTTTGTGCCTGGCGCGGCGCCAAGTGGGAAAGGGTGTTGTCGAGGCTGAAGGCAGCAGGAAAGCCCGCAGCCCCCAGGTCTGTGGGGCTACGCAAGCGGTTCCCAAAGAGCTTTAGAACAAGGCATAGTTTTCCCTGCTGGCTCTTTGGGCGGGGCACCCATCTCCAGCCATAGGCCATTTTTGAGCCTGGCGCGGTGCCAAGTGGGAAAGGGTGGTTTTGAGGCTGAAGGCAGCAGCAAAGCCTGCAGCCCCCAGGTCTGTGGGGCTACGCAAGCGGTTCCCAAAGAGCTTTAGAACAAGGCATAGTTTTCCCTGCTGGCTCTTTGGGCATGGGACCCATCTACATCCATAGGCCATTTTTGTGCCTGACGCGGTGCCAAAAGGGAAAGTGTGCTGTCGAGGCTGAAGGCAGCAAGAAAGCCTGCAGCCCCCAGGTCTGTGGGGCCAAGCAAGCGGTTCCCAAAGAGCTTTAGAACAAGGCATAGTTTTCCCTGCTGGCTCTTTGGGTGGGGGACCCATCTCCAGCCGTATGGCCATTTGTGTGCGTGCGAGGCACCTAGTGGGAAAGGGTGTTGTCTAGGCTGAAGGCAGCAGGAAAGCCCACAGGCCCAAGATCTGTTGGGCTACGCATGCGGTTCCCAAAGAGCTTTAGAACAAGGCATAGTTTTCCCTGCTGGCTCTTTGGGCGGGGGACCCATCTCCAGCCGTATGGCCATTTTTGTGCCTGGCGTGGCGCCAAGTGGGAAAGGGTGGCTTTGAGGCTGAAGGCAGCAGGAATGTCCGCAGCCCCCAGGTCTGTTGGGCTACGCAAGTGGTTCCCAAAGAGATTTAGAACAAGGCATAGTTTTCCCTGCTGGCTCTTTGGGCGGGGGACCCATCTCCAGCCGTATGGCCATTTTTGTGCCTGGCGTAGCGCCAAGTGGGAAAGGGTGGCTTTGAGGCTGAAGGCAGCAGGAAAGCCTGCAGCCCCCAGGTCTGTGGGGCTACGCAAGCGGTTCCCAAAGAGCTTTAGAACAAGGCATAGTTTTCCCTGCTTGTTCGTTGGGCGGGGGACCCATCTCCAGCCATAGGCCATTTTTGTGCCTGGCGCGGCGCCAAGTGGGAAAGGGTGGTGTCGAGGCTGAAGGCAGCAGGAAAGCCCGCAGCCCCCAGGTCTGTGGGGCTACGCAAGTGGTTCCCAAAGAGCTTTAGAACAAGGCATAGTTTTCCCTGCTGGCTCTTTGGGCGGGGGACCCATCTCCAGCCGTATGGCCATTTTTGTGCCTGGCGCAGTGCCAAGTGGGAAAGGGTGGTGTCGAGGCTGAAGGCAGCAGGAAAGCCTGCAGCCCCCAGGTCTGTGGCGCTACGCAAGCGGTTCCCAAAGAGCTTTAGAACAAGGCATAGTTTTCCCTGCTGGCTCTTTGGGCGGGGGACCCATCTCCAGCCGTATGGCCATTTTTGTGCCTGGCGTGGCGCCAAGTGGGAAAGGGTGGCTTTGAGGCTGAAGGCAGCAGGAAAGCCCGCAGCCCCCAGGTCTGTTGGGCTACGCAAGTGGTTCCCAAAGAGATTTAGAACAAGGCATAGTTTTCCCTGCTGGCTCTTTGGGCGGGGGACCCATCTCCAGCCGTATGGCCATTTTTGTGCCTGGCGTAGCGCCAAGTGGGAAAGGGTGGCTTTGAGGCTGAAGGCAGGAGCAAAGCCTGCAGCCCCCAGGTCTGTGGGGCTACGCAAGCGGTTCTGAAAGAGCTTTAGAACAAGGCATAGTTTTCCCTGCTGGCTCCTTGGGCGGGGGACCCATCTCCAGCCATAGGCCATTTTTGTGACTGACGCGGTGCCAAGTGGGAAAGTGTGCTGTCGAGGCTGAAGGCAGCAAGAAAGCCTGCAGCCCCCAGGTCTGGGGGCTACGCACGCGGTTCTGAAAGAGCTTTAGAACAAGGCATAGTTTTCCCTGCTGGCTCTTTGGGCATGGGACCCATATCCAGCCGTATAGCTATTTTTGTGCCTGGCGCGGCGCCAAGTGGGAAAGGGTGTTGTCGAGGCTGAAGGCAGCAGGAAAGCCCGCAGCCCCCAGGTCTGTGGGGCTACGCAAGCGGTTCCCAAAGAGCTTTAGAACAAGGCATAGTTTTCCCTGCTGGCTCTTTGGGCGGGGGACCCATCTCCAGCCATAGGCCATTTTTGTGCCTGGCGCGGCGCCAAGTGGGAAAGGGTGGTGTCGAGGCTGAAGGCAGCAGGAGAGCCTGCAGCCCCCAGGTCTGTGGGGCTATCCAAGCGGTTCACAAAGAGCTTTAGAACAAGGCATAGTTTTCCCTGCTGGCTCTTTGGGCGGGGGACCCATCTCCAGCCGTATGGCCATTTTTGTGCCTGGCGCAGTGCCAAGTGGGAAAGGGTGGTGTCGAGGCTGAAGGCAGCAGGAAAGCCTGCAGCCCCCAGGTCTGTGGCGCTACGCAAGCGGTTCCCAAAGAGCTTTAGAACAAGGCATAGTTTTCCCTGCTGGCTCTTTGGGCGGGGGACCCATCTCCAGCCGTATGGCCATTTTTGTGCCTGGCGTGGCGCCAAGTGGGAAAGGGTGGCTTTGAGCCTGAAGGCAGCAGGAAAGCCCGCAGCCCCCAGGTCTGTTGGGCTACGCAAGTGGTTCCCAAAGAGATTTAGAACAAGGCATAGTTTTCCCTGCTGGCTCTTTGGGCGGGGGACCCATCTCCAGCCGTATGGCCATTTTTGTGCCTGGCGTAGCGCCAAGTGGGAAAGGGTGGCTTTGAGGCTGAAGGCAGGAGCAAAGCCTGCAGCCCCCAGGTCTGTAGGGCTACGCAAGCGGTTCTGAAAGAGCTTTAGAACAAGGCATAGTTTTCCCTGCTGGCTCCTTGGGCGGGGGACCCATCTCCAGCCATAGGCCATTTTTGTGACTGACGCGGTGCCAAGTGGGAAAGTGTGCTGTCGAGGCTGAAGGCAGCAAGAAAGCCTGCAGCCCCCAGGTCTGGGGGCTACGCACGCGGTTCTGAAAGAGCTTTAGAACAAGGCATAGTTTTCCCTGCTGGCTCTTTGGGCATGGGACCCATATCCAGCCGTATAGCTATTTTTGTGCCTGGCGCGGCGCCAAGTGGGAAAGGGTGTTGTCGAGGCTGAAGGCAGCAGGAAAGCCCGCAGCCCCCACGTCTGTGGGGCCAAGCAAGCGGTTCCCAAAGAGCTTTAGAACAAGGCATAGTTTTCCCTGCTGGCTCTTTGGGCGGGGCACCAATCTCCAGCCATAGGCCATTTTTGTGCCTGGCGCGGCGCCAAGTGGGAAAGGGTGGTGTCGAGGCTGAAGGCAGCAGGAGAGCCTGCAGCCCCCAGGTCTGTGGGGCTATCCAAGCGGTTCACAAAGAGCTTTAGAACAAGGCATAGTTTTCCCTGCTGACTCTTTGGGTGGGGGACCCATCTCCAGCCGTATGGCCATTTTTGAGCCTGGCGCGGCGCCAAGTGGGAAAGGGTGGTGTCGAGGCTGAAGGCAGCAGGAAAGCCCGCAGCCCCCAGGTCTGTGGGGCTACGCAAGCGGTTCCCAAAGAGCTTTAGAACAAGGCATAGTTTTCCCTGCTGGCTCCTTGGGCAGGGGACCCATCTCCAGCCATAGGCCATTTTTGTGACTGACGCGGTGCCAAGTGGGAAAGTGTGCTGTCGAGGCTGAAGGCAGCAAGAAAGCCTGCAGCCACCAGGTCTGGGGGCTACGCAAGCGGTTCTGAAAGAGCTTTAGAACAAGGCATAGTTTTCCCTGCTGGCTCTTTGGGCATGGGACCCATCTCCAGCCGTATAGCTATTTTTGTGCCTGGCGCGGCGCCAAGTGGGAAACGGTGTTGTCGAGGCTGAAGGCAGCAGGAAAGCCCGCAGCCCCCAGGTCTGTGGGGCTACGCAAGCGGTTCCCAAAGAGCTTTAGAACAAGGCATAGTTTTCCCTGCTGGCTCTTTGGGCGGGGCACCCATCTCCAGCCATAGGCCATTTTTGTGCCTGGCGCGGTGCCAAGTGGGAAAGGGTGGTTTTGAGGCTGAAGGCAGCAGCAAAGCCTGCAGCCCCCAGGTCTGTGGGGCTACGCAAGCGGTTCCCAAAGAGCTTTAGAACAAGGCATAGTTTTCCCTGCTGGCTCTTTGGGCATGGGACCCATCTCCATCCATAGGCCATTTTTGTGCCTGACGCGGTGCCAAAAGGGAAAGTGTGCTGTCGAGGCTGAAGGCAGCAAGAAAGCCTGCAGCCCCCACGTCTGTGGGGCCAAGCAAGCGGTTCCCAAAGAGCTTTAGAACAAGGCATAGTTTTCCCTGCTGGCTCCTTGGGCAGGGGACCCATCTCCAGCCGTATGGCCATTTGTGTGCGTGCGAGGCACCTAGTGGGAAAGGGTGTTGTCTAGGCTGAAGGCAGCAGGAAAGCCCACAGGCCCAAGATCTGTTGGGCTACGCATGCGGTTCCCAAAGAGCTTTAGAACAAGGCATAGTTTTCCCTGCTGGCTCTTTGGGCGGGGGATCCATCTCCAGCCGTATGGCCATTTTTGTGCCTGGCGTGGCGCCAAGTGGGAAAGGGTGGCTTTGAGGCTGAGGGCAGCAGGAAAGCCCGCAGCCCCCAGGTCTGTTGGGCTACGCAAGTGGTTCCCAAAGAGCTTTAGAACAAGGCATAGTTTTCCCTGCTGGCTCTTTGGGCGGTGGACCCATCTCCAGCCGTATGGCTATTTTTGTGCCTGGCGTAGCGCCAAGTGGGAAAGGGTGGCTTTGAGGCTGAAGGCAGCAGGAAAGCCTGCAGCCCCCAGGTCTGTGGGGCTACGCAAGCGGTTCCCAAAGAGCTTTAGAACAAGGCATAGTTTTCCCTGCTTGTTCGTTGGGCGGGGGACCCATCTCCAGCCATAGGCCATTTTTGTGCCTAGCGCGGCGCCAAGTGGGTAAGGGTGGTGTCGAGGCTGAAGGCAGCAGGAAAGCCCGCAGCCCCCAGGTCTGTGGGGCTACGCAAGTGGTTCCCAAAGAGCTTTAGAACAAGGCATAGTTTTCCCTGCTGGCTCTTTGGGCGGGGGACCCATCTCCAGCCGTATGGCCATTTTTGTGCCTGGCGCAGAGCCAAGTGGGAAAGGGTGGTGTCGAGGCTGAAGGCAGCAGGAAAGCCTGCAGCCCCCAGGTCTGTGGCGCTACGCATGCGGTTCCCAAAGAGCTTTAGAACAAGGCATAGTTTTCCCTGCTGGCTCTTTGGGCGGGGGACCCATCTCCAGCCGTATGGCCATTTTTGTGCCTGGCCCGGCGCCAAGTGGGAAAGGGTGGCTTTGAGGCTGAAGGCAGCAGGAAAGCCCGCAGCCCCCAGGTCTGTTGGGCTACGCAAGTGGTTCCCAAAGAGATTTAGAACAAGGCATAGTTTTCCCTGCTGGCTCTTTGGGCGGGGGACCCATCTCCAGCCGTATGGCCATTTTTGTGCCTGGCGTAGCGCCAAGTGGGAAAGGGTGGCTTTGAGGCTGAAGGCAGCAGGAAAGCCCGGAGCCCCCAGGTCTGTGGGGCTACGCAAGCGGTTCCCAAAGAGCTTTAGAACAAGGCATAGTTTTCCCTGCTGGCTCTTTGGGCGGGGGACCCATCTCCAGCCGTATGGCCATTTTTGTGCCTGGCGCAGTGCCAAGTGGGAAAGGGTGGTGTCGAGGCTGAAGGCAGCAGGAAAGCCTGCAGCCCCCAGGTCTGTGGCGCTACGCAAGTGGTTCCCAAAGAGCTTTAGAACAAGGCATAGTTTTCCCTGCTGGCTCTTTGGGCGGGGGACCCATCTCCAGCCGTATGGGCATTTTTGTGCCTGGCGCGGCGCCAAGTGGGAAAGGGTGGTGTCGAGGCTGAAGGCAGCAGGAAAGCCCGCAGCCCCCAGGTCTGTGGGGCTACGCAAGCGGTTCCCAAAGAGCTTTAGAACAAGGCATAGTTTTCCCTGCTGGCTCTTTGGGCAGGGGACCCATCGCCAGCCATAGGCCATTTTTGTGCCTGGCGCGGGGCCAAGTGGGAAAGGGTGGCTTTGAGTCTGAAGGCAGCAGGAGAGCCTGCAGCCCCCAGGTCTGTGGGGCTACGCAAGCGGTTCCCAAAGAAATTTAGAACAAGGCATAGTTTTCCCTGCTGGCTCTTTGGGCGGGGGACCCATCTCCAGCCGTATGGCCATTTTTGTGCCTGGCGCGGCGCCAAGTGGGAAAGGGTGGTGTCGAGGCTGAAGGCAGCAGCAAAGCCCGCAGCCCCCAGGTCTGTGGGGCCAAGCAAGCGGTTCCCAAAGAGCTTTAGAACAAGGCATAGTTTTCCCTGCTGGCTCTTAGGGCGGGGGACCCATCTCCAGCCGTATGGCCATTTTTGTGCCTGGCGCGGCGCCAAGTGGGAAAGGGTGGTGTCGAGGCTGAAGGCAGCAGCAAAGCCCGCAGCCGCCAGGTCTGTGGGGCTACGCAAGCGGTTCCCAAAGAGCTTTAGAACAAGGCATAGTTTTCCCTGCTGGCTCTTTGGGCGGGGCACCCATCTCCAGCCGTATGGCCATTTTTGTGCCTGGCGCGGCGCCAAGTGGGAAAGGGTGGTGTCGAGTCTGAAGGCAGCAGGAAAGCCCGCAGCCCCCAGGTCTGTGGGGCTACGCAAGCGGTTCCCAAAGAGCTTTAGAACAAGGCATAGTTTTCCCTGCTGGCTCTTTGGGCATGGGACCCATCTCCAGCCATAGGCCATTTTTGTGCCTGGCGCGGCGCCAAGTGGGAAAGGGTGGTGTCGAGGCTGAAGGCAGCAGGAGAGCCTGCAGCCCCCAGGTCTGTGGGGCTATCCAAGCGGTTCACAAAGAGCTTTAGAACAAGGCATAGTTTTCCCTGCTGGCTCTTTGGGTGGGGGACCCATCTCCAGCCATAGGCCATTTTTGTGACTGACGCGGCGCCAAGTGGGAAAGGGTGCTGTCGAGGCTGAAGGCAGCAAGAAAGCCTGCAGCCCCCAGGTCTGTGGGGCTACGCAAGCGGTTCTGAAAGAGCTTTAGAACAAGGCATAGTTTTCCCTGCTGGCTCCTTGGGCGGGGGACCCATCTCCAGCCGTATAGCTATTTTTGTGCCTGGCGCGGCGCCAAGTGGGAAAGGGTGTTGTCGAGGCTGAAGGCAGCAGGAAAGCCCGCAGCCCCCAGGTCTGTGGGGCTACGCAAGCGGTTCCCAAAGAGCTTTAGAACAAGGCATAGTTTTCCCTGCTGGCTCTTTGGGCGGGGCACCAATCTCCAGCCATAGGCCATTTTTGTGCCTGGCGCGGCGCCAAGTGGGAAAGGGTGGTGTCGAGGCTGAAGGCAGCAGGAGAGCCTGCAGCCCCCAGGTCTGTGGGGCTATCCAAGCGGTTCACAAAGAGCTTTAGAACAAGGCATAGTTTTCCCTGCTGACTCTTTGGGTGGGGGACCCATCTCCAGCCGTATGGCCATTTTTGAGCCTGGCGCGGCGCCAAGTGGGAAAGGGTGGCTTTGAGGCTGAAGGCAGCAGGAAAGCCCGCAGCCCCCAGGTCTGTGGGGCTACGCAAGCGGTTCCCAAAGAGCTTTAGAACAAGGCATAGTTTTCCCTGCTGGCTCCTTGGGCAGGGGACCCATCTCCAGCCATAGGCCATTTTTGTGACTGACGCGGTGCCAAGTGGGAAAGTGTGCTGTCGAGGCTGAAGGCAGCAAGAAAGCCTGCAGCCCCCAGGTCTGGGGGCTACGCAAGCGGTTCTGAAAGAGCTTTAGAACAAGGCATAGTTTTCCCTGCTGGCTCTTTGGGCATGGGACCCATCTCCAGCCGTATAGCTATTTTTGTGCCTGGCGCGGCGCCAAGTGGGAAAGGGTGTTGTCGAGGCTGAAGGCAGCAGGAAAGCCCGCAGCCCCCAGGTCTGTGGGGCTACGCAAGCGGTTCCCAAAGAGCTTTAGAACAAGGCATAGTTTTCCCTGCTGGCTCTTTGGGCGGGGCACCCATCTCCAGCCATAGGCCATTTTTGAGCCTGGCGCGGTGCCAAGTGGGAAAGGGTGGTTTTGAGGCTGAAGGCAGCAGCAAAGCCTGCAGCCCCCAGGTCTGTGGGGCTACGCAAGCGGTTCCCAAAGAGCTTTAGAACAAGGCATAGTTTTCCCTGCTGGCTCTTTGGGCATGGGAACCATCTACATCCATAGGCCATTTTTGTGCCTGACGCGGTGCCAAAAGGGAAAGTGTGCTGTCGAGGCTGAAGGCAGCAAGAAAGCCTGCAGCCCCCAGGTCTGTGGGGCCAAGCAAGCGGTTCCCAAAGAGCTTTAGAACAAGGCATAGTTTTCCCTGCTGGCTCCTTGGGCAGGGGACCCATCTCCAGCCGTATGGCCATTTGTGTGCGTGCGAGGCACCTAGTGGGAAAGGGTGTTGTCTAGGCTGAAGGCAGCAGGAAAGCCCACAGGCCCAAGATCTGTTGGGCTACGCATGCGGTTCCCAAAGAGCTTTAGAACAAGGCATAGTTTTCCCTGCTGGCTCTTTGGGCGGGGGACCCATCTCCAGCCGTATGGCCATTTTTGTGCCTGGCGCAGTGCCAAGTGGGAAAGGGTGGTGTCGAGGCTGAAGGCAGCAGGAAAGCCTGCAGCCCCCAGGTCTGTGGCGCTACGCAAGCGGTTCCCAAAGAGCTTTAGAACAAGGCATAGTTTTCCCTGCTGGCTCTTTGGGCGGGGGACCCATCTCCAGCCGTATGGCCATTTTTGTGCCTGGCGTGGCGCCAAGTGGGAAAGGGTGGCTTTGAGGCTGAAGGCAGCAGGAAAGCCCGCAGCCCCCAGGTCTGTTGGGCTACGCAAGTGGTTCCCAAAGAGATTTAGAACAAGGCATAGTTTTCCCTGCTGGCTCTTTGGGCGGGGGACCCATCTCCAGCCGTATGGCCATTTTTGTGCCTGGCGTAGCGCCAAGTGGGAAAGGGTGGCTTTGAGGCTGAAGGCAGGAGCAAAGCCTGCAGCCCCCAGGTCTGTGGGGCTACGCAAGCGGTTCTGAAAGAGCTTTAGAACAAGGCATAGTTTTCCCTGCTGGCTCCTTGGGCGGGGGACCCATCTCCAGCCATAGGCCATTTTTGTGACTGACGCGGTGCCAAGTGGGAAAGTGTGCTGTCGAGGCTGAAGGCAGCAAGAAAGCCTGCAGCCCCCAGGTCTGGGGGCTACGCACGCGGTTCTGAAAGAGCTTTAGAAGAAGGCATAGTTTTCCCTGCTGGCTCTTTGGGCATGGGACCCATATCCAGCCGTATAGCTATTTTTGTGCCTGGCGCGGCGCCAAGTGGGAAAGGGTGTTGTCGAGGCTGAAGGCAGCAGGAAAGCCCGCAGCCCCCAGGTCTGTGGGGCTACGCAAGCGGTTCCCAAAGAGCTTTAGAACAAGGCATAGTTTTCCCTGCTGGCTCTTTGGGCGGGGCACCAATCTCCAGCCATAGGCCATTTTTGTGCCTGGCGCGGCGCCAAGTGGGAAAGGGTGGTGTCGAGGCTGAAGGCAGCAGGAGAGCCTGCAGCCCCCAGGTCTGTGGGGCTATCCAAGCGGTTCACAAAGAGCTTTAGAACAAGGCATAGTTTTCCCTGCTGGCTCTTTGGGCGGGGGACCCATCTCCAGCCGTATGGCCATTTTTGTGCCTGGCGCAGTGCCAAGTGGGAAAGGGTGGTGTCGAGGCTGAAGGCAGCAGGAAAGCCTGCAGCCCCCAGGTCTGTGGCGCTACGCAAGCGGTTCCCAAAGAGCTTTAGAACAAGGCATAGTTTTCCCTGCTGGCTCTTTGGGCGGGGGACCCATCTCCAGCCGTATGGCCATTTTTGTGCCTGGCGTGGCGCCAAGTGGGAAAGGGTGGCTTTGAGCCTGAAGGCAGCAGGAAAGCCCGCAGCCCCCAGGTCTGTTGGGCTACGCAAGTGGTTCCCAAAGAGATTTAGAACAAGGCATAGTTTTTCCCTGCTGGCTCTTTGGGCGGGGGACCCATCTCCAGCCGTATGGCCATTTTTGTGCCTGGCGTAGCGCCAAGTGGGAAAGGGTGGCTTTGAGGCTGAAGGCAGGAGCAAAGCCTGCAGCCCCCAGGTCTGTGGGGCTACGCAAGCGGTTCTGAAAGAGCTTTAGAACAAGGCATAGTTTTCCCTGCTGGCTCCTTGGGCGGGGGACCCATCTCCAGCCATAGGCCATTTTTGTGACTGACGCGGTGCCAAGTGGGAAAGTGTGCTGTCGAGGCTGAAGGCAGCAAGAAAGCCTGCAGCCCCCAGGTCTGGGGGCTACGCACGCGGTTCTGAAAGAGCTTTAGAACAAGGCATAGTTTTCCCTGCTGGCTCTTTGGGCATGGGACCCATATCCAGCCGTATAGCTATTTTTGTGCCTGGCGCGGCGCCAAGTGGGAAAGGGTGTTGTCGAGGCTGAAGGCAGCAGGAAAGCCCGCAGCCCCCAGGTCTGTGGGGCTACGCAAGCGGTTCCCAAAGAGCTTTAGAACAAGGCATAGTTTTCCCTGCTGGCTCTTTGGGCGGGGCACCAATCTCCAGCCATAGGCCATTTTTGTGCCTGGCGCGGCGCCAAGTGGGAAAGGGTGGTGTCGAGGCTGAAGGCAGCAGGAGAGCCTGCAGCCCCCAGGTCTGTGGGGCTATCCAAGCGGTTCACAAAGAGCTTTAGAACAAGGCATAGTTTTCCCTGCTGACTCTTTGGGTGGGGGACCCATCTCCAGCCGTATGGCCATTTTTGAGCCTGGCGCGGCGCCAAGTGGGAAAGGGTGGTGTCGAGGCTGAAGGCAGCAGGAAAGCCCGCAGCCCCCAGGTCTGTGGGGCTACGCAAGCGGTTCCCAAAGAGCTTTAGAACAAGGCATAGTTTTCCCTGCTGGCTCCTTGGGCAGGGGACCCATCTCCAGCCATAGGCCATTTTTGTGACTGACGCGGTGCCAAGTGGGAAAGTGTGCTGTCGAGGCTGAAGGCAGCAAGAAAGCCTGCAGCCACCAGGTCTGGGGGCTACGCAAGCGGTTCTGAAAGAGCTTTAGAACAAGGCATAGTTTTCCCTGCTGGCTCTTTGGGCATGGGACCCATCTCCAGCCGTATAGCTATTTTTGTGCCTGGCGCGGCGCCAAGTGGGAAACGGTGTTGTCGAGGCTGAAGGCAGCAGGAAAGCCCGCAGCCCCCAGGTCTGTGGGGCTACGCAAGCGGTTCCCAAAGAGCTTTAGAACAAGGCATAGTTTTCCCTGCTGGCTCTTTGGGCGGGGCACCCATCTCCAGCCATAGGCCATTTTTGTGCCTGGCGCGGTGCCAAGTGGGAAAGGGTGGTTTTGAGGCTGAAGGCAGCAGCAAAGCCTGCAGCCCCCAGGTCTGTGGGGCTACGCAAGCGGTTCCCAAAGAGCTTTAGAACAAGGCATAGTTTTCCCTGCTGGCTCTTTGGGCATGGGACCCATCTCCATCCATAGGCCATTTTTGTGCCTGACGCGGTGCCAAAAGGGAAAGTGTGCTGTCGAGGCTGAAGGCAGCAAGAAAGCCTGCAGCCCCCACGTCTGTGGGGCCAAGCAAGCGGTTCCCAAAGAGCTTTAGAACAAGGCATAGTTTTCCCTGCTGGCTCCTTGGGCAGGGGACCCATCTCCAGCCGTATGGCCATTTGTGTGCGTGCGAGGCACCTAGTGGGAAAGGGTGTTGTCTAGGCTGAAGGCAGCAGGAAAGCCCACAGGCCCAAGATCTGTTGGGCTACGCATGCGGTTCCCAAAGAGCTTTAGAACAAGGCATAGTTTTCCCTGCTGGCTCTTTGGGCGGGGGATCCATCTCCAGCCGTATGGCCATTTTTGTGCCTGGCGTGGCGCCAAGTGGGAAAGGGTGGCTTTGAGGCTGAAGGCAGCAGGAAAGCCCGCAGCCCCCAGGTCTGTTGGGCTACGCAAGTGGTTCCCAAAGAGCTTTAGAACAAGGCATAGTTTTCCCTGCTGGCTCTTTGGGCGGTGGACCCATCTCCAGCCGTATGGCCATTTTTGTGCCTGGCGTAGCGCCAAGTGGGAAAGGGTGGCTTTGAGGCTGAAGGCAGCAGGAAAGCCTGCAGCCCCCAGGTCTGTGGGGCTACGCAAGCGGTTCCCAAAGAGCTTTAGAACAAGGCATAGTTTTCCCTGCTTGTTCGTTGGGCGGGGGACCCATCTCCAGCCATAGGCCATTTTTGTGCCTAGCGCGGCGCCAAGTGGGTAAGGGTGGTGTCGAGGCTGAAGGCAGCAGGAAAGCCCGCAGCCCCCAGGTCTGTGGGGCTACGCAAGTGGTTCCCAAAGAGCTTTAGAACAAGGCATAGTTTTCCCTGCTGGCTCTTTGGGCGGGGGACCCATCTCCAGCCGTATGGCCATTTTTGTGCCTGGCGCAGTGCCAAGTGGGAAAGGGTGGTGTCGAGGCTGAAGGCAGCAGGAAAGCCTGCAGCCCCCAGGTCTGTGGCGCTACGCATGCGGTTCCCAAAGAGCTTTAGAACAAGGCATAGTTTTCCCTGCTGGCTCTTTGGGCGGGGGACCCATCTCCAGCCGTATGGCCATTTTTGTGCCTGGCCCGGCGCCAAGTGGGAAAGGGTGGCTTTGAGGCTGAAGGCAGCAGGAAAGCCCGCAGCCCCCAGGTCTGTTGGGCTACGCAAGTGGTTCCCAAAGAGATTTAGAACAAGGCATAGTTTTCCCTGCTGGCTCTTTGGGCGGGGGACCCATCTCCAGCCGTATGGCCATTTTTGTGCCTGGCGTAGCGCCAAGTGGGAAAGGGTGGCTTTGAGGCTGAAGGCAGGAGCAAAGCCTGCAGCCCCCAGGTCTGTGGGGCTACGCAAGCGGTTCCCAAAGAGCTTTAGAACAAGGCATAGTTTTCCCTGCTGGCTCTTTGGGCGGGGGACCCATCTCCAGCCATAGGCCATTTTTGTGCCTGGCGCAGTGCCAAGTGGGAAAGGGTGGTGTCGAGGCTGAAGGCAGCAGGAAAGCCCGCAGCCCCCAGGTCTGTGGGGCTACGCAAGTGGTTCCCAAAGAGCTTTAGAACAAGGCATAGTTTTCCCTGCTGGCTCTTTGGGCGGGGGACCCATCTCCAGCCGTATGGCCATTTTTGTGCCTGGCGCAGTGCCAAGTGGGAAAGGGTGGTGTCGAGGCTGAAGGCAGCAGGAAAGCCTGCAGCCCCCAGGTCTGTGGCGCTACGCAAGTGGTTCCCAAAGAGCTTTAGAACAAGGCATAGTTTTCCCTGCTGGCTCTTTGGGCGGGGGACCCATCTCCAGCCGTATGGGCATTTTTGTGCCTGGCGCGGCGCCAAGTGGGAAAGGGTGGTGTCGAGGCTGAAGGCAGCAGGAAAGCCCGCAGCCCCCAGGTCTGTGGGGCTACGCAAGCGGTTCCCAAAGAGCTTTAGAACAAGGCATAGTTTTCCCTGCTGGCTCTTTGGGCAGGGGACCCATCGCCAGCCATAGGCCATTTTTGTGCCTGGCGCGGGGCCAAGTGGGAAAGGGTGGCTTTGAGTCTGAAGGCAGCAGGAGAGCCTGCAGCCCCCAGGTCTGTGGGGCTACGCAAGCGGTTCCCAAAGAAATTTATAACAAGGCATAGTTTTCCCTGCTGGCTCTTTGGGCGGGGGACCCATCTCCAGCCGTATGGCCATTTTTGTGCCTGGCGCGGCGCCAAGTGGGAAAGGGTGGTGTCGAGGCTGAAGGCAGCAGCAAAGCCCGCAGCCCCCAGGTCTGTGGGGCCAAGCAAGCGGTTCCCAAAGAGCTTTAGAACAAGGCATAGTTTTCCCTGCTGGCTCTTAGGGCGGGGGACCCATCTCCAGCCGTATGGCCATTTTTGTGCCTGGCGCGGCGCCAAGTGGGAAAGGGTGGTGTCGAGGCTGAAGGCAGCAGCAAAGCCCGCAGCCGCCAGGTCTGTGGGGCTACGCAAGCGGTTCCCAAAGAGCTTTAGAACAAGGCATAGTTTTCCCTGCTGGCTCTTTGGGCGGTCGACACATCTCCAGCCGTATGGCCATTTTTGTGCCTGGCGCGGCGCCAAGTGGGAAAGGGTGGTGTCGAGGCTGAAGGCAGCAGGAAAGCCCGCAGCCCCCAGGTCTGGGGGCTACGCAAGCGGTTCCCAAAGAGCTTTAGAACAAGGCATAGTTTTCCCTGCTGGCTCCTTGGGCAGGGGACCCATCTCCAGCCGTATAGCTATTTTTGTGCCTGGCGCGGCGCCAAGTGGGAAAGGGTGTTGTCGAGGCTGAAGGCAGCAGGAAAGCCCGCAGCCCCCAGGTCTGTGGGGCTACGCAAGCGGTTCCCAAAGAGCTTTAGAACAAGGCATAGTTTTCCCTGCTGGCTCTTTGGGCGGGGCACCCATCTCCAGCCGTATGGCCATTTTTGTGCCTGGCGCGGCGCCAAGTGGGAAAGGGTGGTGTCGAGTCTGAAGGCAGCAGGAAATCCCGCAGACCCCAGGTCTGTGGGGCTACGCAAGCGGTTCCCAAAGAGCTTTAGAACAAGGCATAGTTTTCCCTGCTGGCTGTTAGGGCATGGGACCCATCTCCAGCCATAGGCCATTTTTGTGCCTGGCGCGGCGCCAAGTGGGAAAGGGTGGTGTCGAGGCTGAAGGCAGCAGGAAAGCCTGCAGCCCCCAGGTCTGTGGGGCTACGCAAGCGGTTCCCAAAGACCTTTAGAACAAGGCATAGTTTTCCCTGCTGGCTCTTTGGGTGGGGGACCCATCTCCAGCCGTGTGGCCATTTTTGAGCCTGGCGCGGCGCCAAGTGGGAAAGGGTGGTGTCGAGGCTGAAGGCAGCAGGAAAGCCCGCAGCCCCCAGGTCTGTGGGGCTACGCAAGCGGTTCCCAAAGAGCTTTAGAACAAGGCATAGTTTTCCCTGCTGGCTCCTTGGGCAGGGGACCCATCTCCAGCCATAGGCCATTTTTGTGACTGACGCGGTGCCAAGTGGGAAAGTGTGCTGTCGAGGCTGAAGGCAGCAAGAAAGCCTGCAGCCACCAGGTCTGGGGGCTACGCAAGCGGTTCTGAAAGAGCTTTAGAACAAGGCATAGTTTTCCCTGCTGGCTCTTTGGGCATGGGACCCATCTCCAGCCGTATAGCTATTTTTGTGCCTGGCGCGGCGCCAAGTGGGAAAGGGTGTTGTCGAGGCTGAAGGCAGCAGGAAAGCCCGCAGCCCCCAGGTCTGTGGGGCTACGCAAGCGGTTCCCAAAGAGCTTTAGAACAAGGCATAGTTTTCCCTGCTGGCTCTTTGGGCGGGGCACCCATCTCCAGCCATAGGCCATTTTTGTGCCTGGCGCGGTGCCAAGTGGGAAAGGGTGGTTTTGAGGCTGAAGGCAGCAGCAAAGCCTGCAGCCCCCAGGTCTGTGGGGCTACGCAAGCGGTTCCCAAAGAGCTTTAGAACAAGGCATAGTTTTCCCTGCTGGCTCTTTGGGCAGGGGACCCATCTCCAGCCGTATTGCCATTTGTGTGCGTGGCGAGGCACCTAGTGGGAAAGGGTGTTGTCTAGGCTGAAGGCAGCAGGAAAGCCCACAGGCCCAAGATCTGTTGGGCTACGCATGCGGTTCCCAAAGAGCTTTAGAACAAGGCATAGTTTTCCCTGCTGGCTCTTTGGGCGGGGGACCCATCTCCAGCCGTATGGCCATTTTTGTGCCTGGCGTGGCGCCAAGTGGGAAAGGGTGGTGTCGAGGCTGAAGGCAGCAGGAAAGCCCGCAGCCCCCAGGTCTGTTGGGCTACGCAAGTGGTTCCCAAAGAGATTTAGAACAAGGCATAGTTTTCCCTGCTGGCTCTTTGGGCGGGGGACCCATCTCCAGCCGTATGGCCATTTTTGTGCCTGGCGTAGCTCCAAGTGGGAAAGGGTGGCTTTGAGGCTGAAGGCAGCAGGAAAGCCTGCAGCCCCCAGGTCTGTGGGGCTACGCAAGCGGTTCCCAAAGAGCTTTAGAACAAGGCATAGTTTTCCCTGCTTGTTCGTTGGGCGGGGGACCCATCTCCCGCCATAGGCCATTTTTGTGCCTGGCGCGGCGCCAAGTGGGAAAGGGTGGTTTTGAGGCTGAAGGCAGCAGCAAAGGCTCCAGCCCCCAGGTCTGTGGGGCTACGCAAGCGGTTCCCAAAGAGCTTTAGAAGAAGGCATAGTTTTCCCTGCTGGCTCTTTGGGCGGGG